>NC_079223.1:28988455-29030955 GCF_029633865.1 Lampris incognitus | reverse complement strand
TATTCTGTAGTTGAACTGGCGAGTGCGAATCTTTGAAGCGCGACAAGCAGCGAGAGAGAGTAGGGACACAGAGAAAGGCAGAGAGAAAAACAGTGAAAGAGCGAAAGAGAGAGAGAGCAAGCTAGGTCACGGCCTGGAAGGGGCGGTGAAGTGAGTTCATTCAGGACTATTGACTCTAGCAGCTCCTAAGGGGAAAAGTTTGATTGGCTCTCTGTCAGTCAGCTGTTATTGGCAACACTCACATGTTCAGGCAGCCCCATATACAGGGTGTGTGTGTGTGTGTGTGTGTGTGTGTGTGTGTGTGTGTGTGTGTGTGTGTGTGTGTGTGTGTGTGTGTGTGTGTGTGTGTGTGAGCAAGTGTGTTAGTCAACATCACACAGAGAGGTCATCGATATGCAGCAGTGGCGACCAACTTCCTGTCGCTAACTGACCAACCATGTTGCAATTTAAAACCACCCAACTGGCAAACCTTGTTGACGCCCAACACAATAGTAAAGTGCTAAAATCTATATTACTTCCTGAATGTATTACTTTATGTATAAGAATAAGAGTATCTCATCTTGCTGCCCCCCGTACTACAATGCAGCAATACTCCACCTGGGCTCTGGGAATGCCCAATGGTCCTTCAAAGAGACTCCTGAAGGCACCTTAGTTTCATGCTGTTGAAATTAACTAGACATCATTGCAATGCAAGAAAGGTATGAGAATTATTTTTGAAATCTTACTGTAGGTTTCGCTGTCATCAGAACTAGACAGTCATACAAAAATGTTTAATTACTGACAGTAGGAATCTGTCCATATGGAGATAGCTGGGACAAATCAGCACACCAAGTATCACAATGCTAATTAGAAAGATAATACATTGATCAGTATTATCAATATACCATGGTTGTACCAGACCTAGGTACAGAATAAGGCTAAAAAAAAAAAACTCGCAATTTACCTGTCTCTCGACTAGTTTTTTTCTAGTTATAGTCATTTTAAAGATTTGTAGTTTATCATTTTTCATGTAATGATGTCATCAACACAATCCAATCTCTTACATAACAGTACTATTATCATTGTTTATAGTAAAAATACCTGGTAAAATGTAGGGTCACAGGTATTTAAAGGGTTAAGTATGACAGCATTTCTGCAACACTGAAGCATTAGTACGGTGACCGACAAATGCTCATGTCAGCACCACCAACACTATACTTCTACATGATTCAAACTCCCGATCCGGGTGAAGTAAGTGTATTTAAGGCCACAATTTGACTTGTAGGGCCTCTCCATCTGTATCGGGGCAGAAACACCAACCACACTGAAAATAAGCTGATTGGTTCTAAACCTCTTATAGGTGACTGAAAAGCCGTCCAAGATCCCCTATAATGGCACATATCCTCTTATTATTGTATTAATCTTGATGTATTAGCTCAAACTAAGCAACGACTGTAGGCTTTCTGGCGCTCCTTACATTCATGATAGGCATTTGCGACTATTAAAACTCATTTTTTTGCGAGACAATTCATCAAGTACACTCAGTTTATGTATGGGATGCCACCAATGATTTATCTCAGATAAATGGCTGGTCTGTGGTCTCGCTTCGAGGCAGTAAGCTAACTGGACGTGATTTGCATAACTGACAAATGAAGGTATTCGTTCAGGGGCATCCCTGATATATATACATACACACACACACACATACACACACACACACACACACACACACACACACACAATCTGAAACAACTATCCTTGTTACTCTCAGGGGGTCACTATGCACAAACACATCCTCAGTGCATTTACATTCATTTTGTTTTTCAAGTTTTAGAAAACATTTTGCCCACTCTGAAATATATTACCTAAAAAAAAAAAACAGAATTGACATCGCTAGTGGTTTGAGACAACCCTTTATACATATGGTCTGAATCTCTACCAGTAGATAGAATAATAATCGATAGAATAATAGCTTGGAAATACAGTTGTTTTTCCACCAGTAAAAAGGTGGGAAAATTGAAATAATGAGGGTTTGCGGTAGACTAAACAACATGAATACTAGATAGGTCAGGGTTACCA
The DNA here is from genome assembly GCF_029633865.1 of Lampris incognitus. Classification (NCBI taxonomy): domain Eukaryota; kingdom Metazoa; phylum Chordata; class Actinopteri; order Lampriformes; family Lampridae; genus Lampris; species Lampris incognitus. The sequence continues at coordinate 29,028,897 of NC_079223.1, read as the reverse complement.
TACAAGGACAATAATGACAGTGTGTGGTTTTTAGCCAGGGAAAAGACTAATAAACCTGTAAATGTTTCCCTGCAACCATCTGCACTCTGGTTTCCACAGTACACATTCGGTATCGCCAGCAACCGCCCATGTTGCACAAAAGTATATATATTAAAAAAAAGCATTTTTCACGATGGCATTTTTTACCTATGTCTGTCTGACACATGATGGGGGGGGAGAGAGAGAGAGAGAGAGAGAGAGAGAGAGAGAGAGAGAGAGAGAGAGAGAGAGAGAGAGAGAGAGAGAGAGAGAGAGAGAGAGAGAGAGAGAGAGAGAGATGCATGCATTACCAAAGTGAATGAAACCCCAAGCCGTTATAATTCATCCAGTCAGCTGATGAGCAGAAATTCATAGAAAACAATCTGGGCTCATTGTCTGCTTCCGATCTATATTCAGCCCAGACCATTACATGAAGGCTTCGGCTGGCAACCATCGATGAGATGCTTTCTTTCAACAGAGGGAAAACTGTGACCAAGGATCTGTTCCACATGATGGTGCGGAGACGGGGGATGGGCAGAGAGCACGCAAAGCTAGATTTATGCTTGGATCTTGACACATTTGCAGGCGTTGACACCGATTTGTGCATCGGCCTTAGCCTACATACTTGTACGTAGAGCTAGCGTGTGGCCTAGAGGGCAGTGTTGGCTTACAAATCCAATATTACACAGGAATGGCCGATGAAATCGAGTAACCGGCACAAGGAAACTCAACAAAACAACAAAACAGAATGTGAAAACTCTGTACATCGTTTTTCCAGTATCGTCTTGAGTGTCTTGTGTCAGGTCCCTCATGCACAATATTGTCGCAAGTTTTGTGTTTTTGTCACATTACCAGATACCCTTTCCTGCTCGACCAATACGCTATATGTTGCGTAGCCCTGTAGACACGGCGCAAGTGCTGTTGAGATTTTGGAGGTGTGCACCGTTGCATCACGGTGAGGAACAGTGGCCCACACAATGCTTTACAGAGACGTTTACATCTACCTACAGCCAGACATGCACTGACCTATAAACGGCACTGGGAATGGACTATGAAGTGTACCATATGTGGACATAAGCTCACACACAGCTTTGGAAGTAGTTTAGGACAAAGCACGTTGGCCATAGTTCCAACACTACACAAGTAAATGAGAAGATATTTTCAAAAAACATGATGTCAATACATGTGTATCAATTTAAATTGAATGTACTGTTGTACATAAAACACAACAGCGCAATGTCCAAAGGTAATAGACAAAACGATGCGTGGGATAATTTGGTAATTATGTTTGTGTGTGTTTGGCGTGGGCCATCTTATCTATGTTTTGCAATCACCGGATTGTGAAAGAAAACCCCAAAACAAAACAAAACATTTTATCATTCAACCATGGTCATTTCAGGGTACATACTACCACAGTCACTGATGTGTTGTCTGTGAAGTACTTTGTAATAGCTTTCCAATAAGCGCCACAGGACTACAGCTATAGCCTAAAACACATCCTCGTAGGCTCCACGAAATGCTGCTGACAGAGACATGAGGAGCACGCACAGGTCCTGCTAATGAAAAGAGCAGGTCTCGCCTATGAACTCCCCGTGGCTGTATTTGCTGGCTAATGAATGATCAATGCTTATTGTTGAGGGTGGGATTGTGTTTCGTTGCTGCGGTGACCTTAGCTGAATGTCAGCGGGCATCTCCTCTCCATACTGACTGCACTTGCTGACCCTGCAGCACCGCACACGAGATCGATACAACCTCTGCCCTGTGTGTGTGTGTGTGTGTGTGTGTGTGTGTGTGTGTGTGTGTGTGTGTGTGTGTCCCATTTAGTTTATTATAACCCCCACGCTGATGGCAGGCTGCCATCACGTCCCCTTGCTACCAGTGAGCGACCCGCAGCCCCTCTGACCAAGGGAGTCATTCATGTGACTCAACCCCGCTCATACGCGACGCGTTGAGACGACCATTTTTCTTTTATTCCAGCGACAAACGTTTTGGGAAGGCTCGCGCAGCCTTCGACGAGGTGGCTGATGCGCGCACATTGACAGTTTCCTTCCGGTTTTGAGCCGATGTGCGCCCCAGGTGTCAAGGTTGGGCGAGTCCGGCAGGAATGAATGGGACGCGCTGAAGGTTAACTGCTTTTATGAATGGGCCCCGCCGCGTCACACGACCGCAGCACAAACATCCCCTATCGTGCCCTTCGCCCTTCCGCTCTGCTGACGCTAATGTGCAAGGCATGCATTCCCACTGTGCAGACTGACTGGGGATGACTGGGAAAGTCGATATAATGGCGCAGTGGAGGCTCACTAAAACCAGTTATTGTTATTATTATAATTATTATTAGGTCGTGGCGTGCTCGTCGTAGCCCTATTTAGACGTTTTTTATTTTTTAGTTAAAGACTTAAAAAGGTACAGATTTAGGCTAAAAAAGAGACACGAATATGCCAATAGAAGGCCTCGGGGGCAACGCATAACGTATTGAGATGCAAGGTTTCAGCGATCACGTTAAGGTTTCGAGCACGTCCGTGTCAATGCCATGCGAAAAAATATACAAAAATAAAAGAAAACCCAACATGCTGGTGCCTTGCGAAACTGAAGCGTTATTATATTTCTCCAAAACACAAGTGAAGGACTCGGGCCTTAGCGGCAGAAACGCACACGTTTAGATGTATGCATGCAAATAATGGACGCTGTCGAACCACGAAGAGTCGTCGTTTACATTGGTATTTTTTTTATGAATGAAAAGCGAGGTAGGCTATGCAAATGAGGGCGATTGAGAAAGAGATGGCGAATGGGGCATATCGGATATCTCATATCCTGTGAGACTCCCCCCCCCACCCCCCACCTTCGGTTGGAAGCAAACATACAGACGGTGGCCCAGTAATGAGGCGAAATGCCTCGGAAAACGCTGTCGGGCTTGGAAAGGCTGCACAGCGAGGAGCGTAACCCGCGGTGAACCATCGTGGTTAAGGTGAATTAATACGGCGCAACTTTTCGACGTGAATGAGTCACAAACTTCGCTACACTGCAACAAGGCCTAATCTCTCGCTTCGGATCCTTTTAGAAAATGTTTCCGATCCACCCACGCTTCTGCCCCGTCCCCCCCCTCCTCCTCCTCCACTCCTCCCCTCCCCCTCCTACTCCTCCTCTCCCTTTTCAAGACTCGTCTCGATCTACACCATGGTGGGGGCCGTGCAAACCTTCTCCCACACCACTGTCACGGCATTGCTTCACAGCATCAACCGAAAACCCGAACGAAACCCCCCCTCACCGCCGCCCCCACTACGATACACGCACCACTTAAATAAAGAAATCACACATTTTACAGAGTCGTGCGTTGCTGCACATTCCACGTGATTATTTCCAACTTCTAGCAACATAGGTGCTGGGCGAGAGGAGGAGAAGAAGAAGAAGAAGAAGAAGAAGAAGAAGAAGAAGAAGAAGAAGAAGAAGAAGAAGAAGAAGAAGAAGAAAAAAAGCCCCTCTCTAGAAGTCAGAGCTTACTTACTCGTTTGGGTGTGTTTCTTCTATCATTTTCTCGTTTCACCTCAGGTAATATGCCACGGCGCGTACATACTTTTCGCTCGTCATTCTTTCACCGCTCCACAGTGTCTCTTCAATTCCGCATTTCCCTTGCCTTTGTGCGATTCTCAGGTCTGCCTTGCCTTCGACTGCCTGCCTGCCTCTCTCACTCACTCACTCACTCTCTCACACACACACACACACTCTCTCTCTCTCCCTTTCTTCTTGAGCCAACCAGTTGCTTCAGGATCACAAATAACACACATGAGTTTTAATATTCCGTCGCCTTCGTGCGCGCAGCTCGCTCGATATATTCCCAGTTCAGGTGCCGGAGCTGGTGTGTGTGTGTGTATCTGTGTTTGTGTGTGTGTGTTGGTGTGTGTGTGTTAGTGTGTGTGTGCTCCGTTTTTTTTCAGCAGGTCTAATTCCGTAGTGCTTGATAATGCGCGTTGCTGTTACCGAGGGGTGGCCCCGCTAGAGCCCCATCTCTCGCTACTCCATGTTGGATTGCAGGCAGGCAGGCAAGGCAGGCAGGCAAGCTCCGCCGACGCCGGGGGAGGGGGAGGGCGAGGGGGAGAGCAGGGCGGAAGCGATGACGTAGATCTCGTAACACATTTTGGTTGAGTGGGCCACAATGGCTACGGGCGGCGGAGGAGAAGGGGTGGGGGTTGGGGGGGGTGCGAGTCAAAAGTCCGGACATGTCACCTTTGCTGTCAATTCTCCCAATTGATTACATCCGTTTTCGCTGAATAGCAGGGCCCGGCCCTGTGAATGGCCTGCAATAAGAGGCGTGCCAGAGAGCGAACAAAGTGATCGTCCGCACGATGGGCCACAGGGAGGAGAGGTAATAATAGCCTCGGAGTGAGTAGGAGGAGTACACTTCCACCTGTGGCACTGCACTTTGGTGCGTGGGCTTTAGTGTCTGTAGTCCGATCCAAAACAGGAGGTTACTTTTGATGGACAGTAATTAAGTGACAGTAATTAGATTTAAACCATGATAAACCCATGGGAGACCCTAAGACAAACCTGACTTTGGTAGTTGGCCCTGTTAAACTGAGATATTCACCAACTAAAAAAAAAAAGAAAAGAAAAAAAGAAAAGAAAAGAAAAGCTAAACCTGGATTTAACATGTGCTGCACTAAACAGTCAAAGTTGACAGCGATGGCCGTTTTCGCCTACATATGGTGACGTCAGCCCCTGACATGCTGAGAAGAGCAGCTTATCCTGGCGTTGCTGAGCCAGGCCGAAATCGAAAGTTTACCCTAATCTTAAAGTACTGTGCAGTTAATCTCGTCAATTTTACTCTTGGGTACACATCTCCAGCTCTCAATCAGCAGCACTGATAGTCTCCTTTTGCCTTTTGTGAAATTAGTCTTAAGACTGCGGGTTAAGCTGTCAGGCTTCTGCTGACCTCTCAGAGTGTGAGCAAATTAAATGTTTATGTGATTTTATTCTACATCGGTTGTCTTACCCCAGAACAGTTGCCTGCATTGTTTCAAACCCATGCCTGGACACATCGTGGGAGCGTTTCAGATTGAAAAGTGGCCTTACGGCGCCCCCTGCTGATAGAGGTGTGAGGTAGGTAGTAAGACAGGGAGGTTATCATAGAAGAAGAGATACAATTGTAAAAATAAAGTAACATTCACGATACAAGAAAAAAATTACTAATAATTTCATAATGTTAACTCAAACAATGACCTTTGTATCCACCTCTTAGAGCCAAATCATTTCAATCATCTCATGTTGCACTAGCTTCACCAAACCTGTCTTAAAGGCGATATTCTACATTTCATTTAAGCGTTTCATATTTTATACCACTGAAATATTAAAGATGTGCAAATATTGTGGACCACTCGAGAGCTTCGTTATTTGTTTACTAAGCCCCAGACAGGTGAGATGCACTCGGTGAACAGCTGAAAACTTTGCTTATTTTGTACGTCTGGGGGGTTTGTAGGTCTGAAGGATATTTTTGTATCATCTTATTTGTTTTACCTTCAGTGGCATTTGGCCCTTGGCACTGTATCTGGGGGAACCTGGATTGGATTTCTTTCATGATTCATTATTTGAGCTTCGGTGTTGTTTGAATGTAGAATGAATCTATCGCTGAATGAGATTTTTTTCACAGACTGCATGCTAATCTGCAAAACATGTACAATATGAGTAGTACTATAACAAAGCTATCGTAGTTACTTGTGGTATATGCGTCCACTGTATGGCCCGAGTGTGTTGCTTTACTTTAACCAGCAGCCATACCAACATGTAGCCTGGTTCTGCTGAATGACAGAAGCTAAGCAGGTGTGGGCTTGGATGGATGACCTCCTGGGAAAACTTGAGTTGCTGCTGGGGGGGCGTTGCTGTGCATCTCCCGGGTGGGTACTACACACTGGTTGAGGTGAGTTACCCCCCATCACTGTGAAGCGCTTTGGGTGTCAAGATAAAGCGCTGTATAAATGTAATCCATCATTATAACCAAACACCTTGAAGGTTTTACAGAAAACACAGGCACAATGATACATTCATGTATACATTACCATACGCATATGAATTAAAATTATACAAATTACTGGTTAAAGGGATAAAATTCCCATTTCTTTCTGTGCCCAAAATCTCAGTGCACTCTAGTACAGCCTATTTGCTCAAAAATTAAAGTGGCTTTCTTTCCTATGTCATTGTTCAGGTTACAATGAATGTGTTCTCTGCATTTAACCCATCCTATTGTATAGGAGCAGTGGGCAGCTGCAGCACCCAGGGACCAACTCCAGTTCTTCTTTCCATTGCCTCGCTCAGGGGCACAGACAGGAGTATTAACCCTCACATGCATGTCTTTTTGATGGTGGGAGGAAACCGGAGCACCCGGGGGAAACCCATGCAGACATGGGGAGAACATGTAAACTCCACACAGAAAGGACCTGGGACGGCCTGGGGTCATTGCAGAATATATATAGAGACATGGAGAGTCAGTATAAATCAGATGCATTCTGCATGCAAAAGCACATATTTGTGATATGAGGATTCATGAATTGTGTTCTCTTTTTGCTGTTGTATTTTTTAATTCAGGGCATTTTGGAAAAGATTGGACCAGTCTATATGCTTGCTGATGGCTTGCACTTGTTTTGGAAGTGTCTGCACAATCAATTATAAATACCAAACCCTTAACAGACTTGCATTTTTATCTATGATGTCACCAGTAATATGTGTTGTTGTCGTCATGCCCATATGCGGCTATTTTGTTCTGTATGCTCTTTACACTCATGCAGTACAGTAAATGACAATGGACCACATCCTCTCTCCTTGGGCCCTCGGTTTAAATCAAATAAATAAAAAGCAAATATTGAACTCAGTTCATCATTCTCCTTCCAGGACTGTAAGCAATAATTCACACCGTGCTATACTCTCCCACATGTGCAGACCAGAATGTGTCAGTCCGCAGTTTTCTATTCAATAAGTCACTTTGATTGTCCCAGACCATGCTCCGCCTGCCAAAGCTGAATTCCTCTTTTAAAGGTTCAGTGTGTAATATCTCTCTTTCCCTCAAGTTCAAGTATAATATGACTATAGAGGTTGCTGAATTGATCGTGATTGAAATGAAGGAACTTATCCACAGTTTCCCTATTATCCAGATTAAATCATTAAAAGGCGTGGGTAGCGTAGCGTAGCGGTTTATTCCGTTTCCCACCAACACGGGGACCGCCGATTCGAATCCCCATGTTGCTTATGGCTTGGTCGGGCGTCTCTACAGACACAGTTGGCAGTGTGTCCTGGTTGCTGCACTAGCGCCTCCTCTGGTCGGTCGGAGCGCCTGTGCGGGGCAGGGCAGGGCAGGGCGGGGCGGGGCGGGGCGGGGGGGGATAGCGCGATCCTCTCACGCACTACGCCCCCCCTGGCGAAACTCTTCACTGTCAGGTGAAAAGAAGCAGTTGGCGACTCCATATGGATCGGAGGAGGCATGTGGTAGTCTGCAGCCCTCCCCGGATCGGCAGAGGGGGTGGGGCAGCAGCTAGGACGGCTCGAAAGAGTGGGGTAATTGGCCGGATACCATTGGGGAGAAAAGGGGGGGGGGTTAAAAAAAGAAAGAAAGAAGACGTGGGTGCCGCTGCCCATGATGTCCCACCCCTCAAAGAACAGGCTTGTACTTCCAATGTTAAACGGGCTAGAGGCCATCACAAGCCTCACCATGTCTGTAGTAGGAGACTTTACTGACAGAATTCATTTGGGAATAGATGAAAGATGGAAAGAGATGAGGCTGAAATGCAGTTGCTAAACGGTTTACACATTATTATTATCAATTGCTATGCTTGAAATTAATGCATTTCAAATGTGATTAGATCATTTGAGCCAGGAAAGAAGGTTTTCCTTTTCACATTTTTGTCCCGTTTGGCGTTTATTGTTGCTTTTTTTATCGTTTTCATTAGCGGTTGTATGTAAACGAGGAGGTGTGGCCCCCTGTCAATCAACACTGTGGGGGAAGAACCTAGTGGGACCTGCACAGTGGCACTTTAGACCCTAGAGGGAGGCAAACATCACATGGGTGCAAAGACTGTTTACGCTGTAAACTGTATGAAAGAGCCCACTCTTCCATCACACCGTTCTGCCTAACAATAACACATTTGTTCCTAATGCCTCACAGTTCAAGATTTTTCTTTCTGAACTGAACGTTTATAATCTCATATTATAATGTTATCATGCAACAGAGAGGATTAGTGACAAGGAAAAGAGAGGGGGTGACCAGGGATACGTACAAGGGCATCAGAGTGGATGTAAGCCACAGGGAGAGAGAGATGGCAACAAAAAGAGGACGACCAGGTAAACAATGCCAATGGAGGTGGTCCATGACACACCAATTAAATCAGAGAACTGTAAAAATCTTTATTATGCGAGGCAAGAAACACAGGAGCCCAAGCAGGAAAGGTGTTGCAGCAAGAGCAGTGAAAACATTTGAAAAATGCTTTGATTCATGCAATTTGAAATGGATGAGGAAAGACACAATATCAGGATGTATTTATTTTTTTTACTAAGTATTACTTAATAATACGAGGAAGTAAATACAACTTTATTACAATGACAGCCAAATGCACTATGAAAACCTAGAGACAAAAGTCCTCTCAGAAGAGCGCATTCATTTTCCACTTCTGTGTATAACCCCAAAGCCAGTGTACAATGTCCATGCAAAGAAAAAACAACCTTAAAGGCCCCACAAATACTGGCCAAAAAGGGGGGGAGGGACCCTCAAAATCTAAGCTAAAAAGAGAGAGAGAGTGAAGGATCCCGTTTGTTCATGTACAGTATCTGAGGTACATTGCCATAGACCCAAGACAAAAAAATAAAATATCTAGGACAGTCATTGAAGATCATAAAAATCTTTAAACTGTATGTTGCTCAGTGTGAACAAGATCAAGTGCTTCCTGTCAAAGTCATTTATTCAATACCAAATCCGGCCTTTCCTTCCATATCCCCAAATCACACAGGTGTGAAAAGTGCAAATGTAAGGGACTGAGAAATTGCCTTTATGAAACGTTTATTATAAAACATACCCCCTGTTTTTTTAGAGTATCATAACTGTTCTAATAGTATTGACTTAAATACAATGTCGTTTTTACCGCACCAAGGCAGTAGATGGCGCTACAGCGCTTCTGAGGATAAGTACGAGAGCGCGTAAAGTTTCCTTCAAGCTAGAAGCAGAAGCAAGGCATCTCAGATATGGACTGGCGCGGGCTTGAGTAGAGCTGTGTTTCATCGTGTCTCTCTTGATTCACAGGTACTGTAAGAATACACCATAAACTCTGTAGTTTATACTTGTTCAAATAGAAATGGTCAAGACAGTGTTTGTTAGTGTTTTAGTGCCATTGTGATAAGTATGTTACGTTTTGGTTTATATTTAATGCCTCGACTTGCCGAGGGTAACGGACGCCATTTTAGTAAGCTAGTAGGTTTGGTTCCATGCCAAGACGGTTGTTATGACCGTTTTGGGTTCTCAAAGTTTAATAACTTTGTCAAAAAAAGAGAAGAAAATACAGACCTGCCGCGCCCTGAATTCTCTTAAAATTGCACATATTTCAACATGACCGTCTCGTAATTTGCTCGTGATCGTGCGCGTCATGTCACTATTTATGACGTCGCATCATTTCCTTCGCGAAGTTCATTGCTCTGTCCTAGGGAAAAAAAGAAAAAAAAAACCCAGCAGCGTTCTCCAGTGCAGAGAAATAGTCTAAATTTGATTTTTGATTATTACCAACATGCCTGGTTAGAGACGCACCACGACTGCTATCGGCGCGTTACAGTATTTACAGGCGTTGGACAGCTGCCATTTTAAATTGTTTGAAAAGTAGTATTGTAACGATCACGGATGAATAGGCTCGGTAGCCCTTGGCTAACAGGTCGGACCCTTTAGTCAAGCGGTTAGCGATGTCGCCCGCTGTGCGGGAGATACGTGTTCGTGTTCTGGCTGCGTTGGTTCCTGCGGTTGCCCCCCGAATTCGCTACATTTCTACCTGAACAACAATGTCGGTCATGGTTTCAGTACCAAAGTTACAGAACGATAACTACAATTATACCACATTAAATAGTGATGCAACCACATGAAACACTTGCAAAACATTTAATAACATAGCTAACAATCTGAACGCAGTGCCCGATGGGTAAAACAGGAGGGCACAATTCTAACGGGGTAGCCTCTTCGCTACACTACCCCCTCCAGCGTTTCGCCTGTCCTCAGCCGACAACAAGGCGAAGGGGAAGCCGTCTCCGCCGCCGCGGGGTCACGGGTCCCTGTGTTGTGACTGCTCTTATGTACACTATTGTAGTGTTACTATTCGTGGGTTACTAACTTAATCACTATTATATATAAGTACACGGAGACGAGGATGCGGCACAAGTCTGATCTTTACTGACGGAGACATCACACACTACTAGGCTCGACCAGTGTATTACAGAACTCAGTAGTGGTGACAGTCCAACACAATCGAGCACCGAGTGCTCGATCCAATACACCACATCCCTCTTTTCCAACTGAGATGTGGCCTACTCATCAGTTGCTTCAACAGTAGACCCTTTACCGAACCATTAACACTATGGCATTAACACTGAACAAGTCTTTTCTACTTGCATACTTCAATGATTAATACAGCATTTTTTTTTAAATGAAGGATGACTCTCATTAAACAACATAAACCATTTCCTTTTCACATTCTGGTGGTTAGCATGTAAACATTTTGAACATTCAGCAATCTTGCAACATTTCAGGTTAAACACACCTTGTACTCTTTGTTTCACCTTCTTTTTTTCTTTTTTTTTTCTTAATAAACACTTGAATGATCACACAAAAGAACTCTGAGGTTAGTCATTGTATCTGGCAGGGCGCCTAACTGCTCTGCCGCACTTTGTGTAGCATGTGGGTGTACTGCCTGTAGTCACCGGAGGAGGGTCGTGTGGTGGCAGGTCATGTGGTGGTGAGTCGACTGGCACAGGTGCTTGTGAGGGTGAAGGTTGTACCTCTGGGTCAAAATGTTCCTCACTGTCCGTGTCTCTGAATAGGCTCGGATGTATCTTCCTCAGATGTCGCCTGTTCCTTCTTTGCATCCTCCCAGCCGGTGTCTGCACAGTGTAGGACCGTGGTTCATCTCGCTGTCGGATGACAACGGCAGGCTCCCAGCCGCGCCGCGTTTGCATGTGTACGGTGTCTCCTGGGGTCAACACTGGCAGGGGCTTTGCACACTGGTCGTAACGTTGTTTTTGGCGGAACTGCAGGTTCCGGATCTTGCTGTGAATGTGCTGTGGGACTGATTGTGTCAGCACAGCACTGAAGCACGGAAGTGTGCTTCGTAGAACTCTCCCCATCAACATTTGTGCAGGTGATACGTCCAGTCCTGTCACCGGTGTGTTCCTCAGTGACAGCAGCACCAGATGTGGGTCAGTGCCGGTCTGTATTGCCTTCTTCAGCGCATGTTTCACTATCTTTATGGCTCTCTCAGCCATGCCATTTGAAGAGGGAAAACCTGGGCTGGAGTGTGTGAGCTTGAACTCCCATGAAGCTGCAAATGACTTCATCTCATAGCTGGCAAATGGGACATGGTCACTCACTATCTCCCTAGGAATCCCGTGTCTGGCAAACACAGACTTCATCTTCTGGATTACTGTGTATGCTGTTTTGTCAGATATATAGGGCACTTCAGGATATTTGGTTAGGTAATCAACTAACAACAGGTATGACTGACCGTGTAGCCTGAAGATGTCAGCTCCGACTTTCATCCATGGCAGTTCTGGGACCTGATGCGGCATAAGTGGCTCAGCCTGCTGTTTGGGCTGTAGCTGCTGGCATTGCACGCACTTTTCCACCATTGCCTCTATATCTCATGCCATGCCAGGCCAGTAGAGAGACTTTCTTGCTCTGGCTTTTGTGCGCTGCACTCCTTGGTGTGCAAGATGCAGCTTCTCCAAAATCGTGCTCCTGAAGCTCTGGGGTATGATGATTTTGTCTCCGACCAAGACAATGTCATCTTCCATGCTTATAATGTCCTTTACTGCCCAGTAGGCGTGTAGTTTTCTGTCCAAACTTTTCTTTTTCATGGGCCAGCCTTTCTTGTGTTTCTCACACACAGCTTGCAGCACGCTATCTGCTGCCGTTGCTTTCTTTAATTGGCTGAGTGTTTCCTCGCTCAAGGCATCTGTGGCATCCAAGGCATACACAACTCTCTCATCACAAGGGTTTTCATCAATATGGTCACCTTCTCTGCTAGCTGTAGCGCGTGAGAGTGTGTCGGCAATGTACATGTGCTTGCCTGGTGTGTATGTTACACTCAGATCATACCTCTGCAGTTGTAAAAGCATACCTTGCAGCCGCGCAGGTGCTTTGCTCAGCGGCTTGCGCATGATGACCTCCAGAGGCTTATGATCGGACTGGACAGTTACTGGTCTGCCGTAGACATACTGGTGGAATCTCTTAGCAGCAAACACTATAGCGAGCAACGCTTTCTCTATCTGTGCGTACCTCTTTTCTGTGTCGGTGAGCGCTCGTGAGGCATAGCACACTGGGCGGTCGTCCTGCATTAGACAGGCTCCCAGTCCATCCTTTGAGGAGTCTGCTTGTAGAGTGAGAGGCTGCTTGTGATCGTAGTATCTCAGCACAGGGGCTTGTGTGAGGGTGGTCTTTAGTGCCTTTAGCGCTGAGCTGTGGTGCGGGCACCATTGCCACGCTACATCCTTCTTGAGCAGCTGTCTGAGGGGTGCCGTGAGTGAGGCTTCGTTTGGTATGTATTGCGCTAGGAATTTTGTCATTCCCAGCAGACGTTGGAGACTTTGTTTGTCTTCCGGGGTTGGCATGTCGACAATCGCTTTGATCTTTGTGTCGTCAGCTCTCTGTCCTGCTGCCGTGATGACGTGTCCCATGTACTTTACAGTATCAACTTTAAACTGGATCTTGTCCCTGTTAAATTTCACATGTGCGGTCTTGGCTCTCTCCATTACTTTCTGCAGGATTTCATCGTGTTCCCGCTCTGATGACGCTGCGATGATCATGTCGTCTGCTATAATGTACACACCTGGGATATCGCCGAAGGTCTCACAGTTCTTTTGTTGAAACACTTCGCTGGCCGATTTGATCCCGAATGGGAGTCTGAGGAAACGGAACCGGCCCCACGGTGTGTTGAAGGTGCATAGCTTAGACGACGGCTCATCTAGCTGGATCTGCCAGTATCCATCCTTTTCATCTAGGATGGAGAAGATGGATTTTCCTGTTAGCCTGCTGCGCACGTCTTCCGGTGTAGGAATGGAGTAGTGTTGACGCTTGACTGCCTCATTCAGGTTGCAAGGATCCAAACATACCCTTAGCGCACCATTTTTTTTCTTTGTGGCAACAAGACTGTTCACCCATTCTGTAGGTTCATTGACAGGAGTTATGACTTTCCTGTTCTGCAAGTCTGTGAGTGTCTCTCTTAGTGAGTCCATGATGGAGAGTGGTACATTCCTGCACGCGTGATTCACAGGCGTGACGCTGGGGTCAATGTGTATGTGATGAACTCCAGGAAATTCGCCTAATCCTGTGAAGACCTCCGCATACCTCTGCAGCAGCTCCTCTTTGGTGGCCGGAGGTTTTGCTGGTTGTGGGGACTCCACTGCAAGCGCCTCGACTCTTCTCACCAGCTGCAGCTCTTCACACGCATCTCCACCCAGGATTGGCTTGTCAGCTCGGCTAGACACATGGAAGTCCAATATAGCCGTATGCTTAGATGTGCGGCAATCTAGAGATGCAACACCATCTGAGGGTAGTCGCGCACCACCAAAAGCAATCAGCACAGTGGTGGGCCGTAACTGAACGGGACCTGGTAGCTGCCGGAATACGCGCATAGGAAGCACATTTGCATCGGCGCCTGTGTCCAACTTGAAGTTAATTGCTGCGCCTCTGACCGTGGCTGTTTCACGCCATACAGTGCCTTTAGCTTGGTGGGCTGCTTTGTTTTTGTATTTTCCAATCATGCCTATATATAAGGAATCAATTTCACTTTCTAGATTATGCACTGTCTTTGTCTTGCAATTGCCGCTTTTTTCAGTGCTTGATTTACACACCTTGGAAAAATGATTGTTCTTACCACATTTGTGGCACACTGCACCATAAGCTGGGCATTGACGGGGCTCATGTTTATTTCCACACTTGTGGCAGAGAGTTGTTGCTACATGCCTCTTGCTGCTCGTTTTGTTCTTGTTCCAGCTGCCCGTGCGCGTTTGCCCTGTTGCTTTCTTCAATGCCTCCACTGAGGCGTCTTGGACAACATGTGACGTCTGCATCGCTTGTATTTGTGACTTAGCGAGCTCGGCTGATCTACATATCTCTACGGCCCTGCGCAAAGTAAGCTCATTATCACGTAACAGTCTTTCTTTCAAACGGGCATCATTTATGCTGAACACTAATTTATCCCTTATCATGTCATCTTCATGTCTGCCAAACTCACAGTCTTTGCTCTTCTGGCGCAGCTCTGTGATGAATCTGTCCACCGATATTCCTGCTGACATCGTGTGCGACCAGAATTGATGGCGTTCGAACACGACGTTCTTCCGAGGGCTGCAGTAGACCTCGAAGGCTTTCAGAACGTCCTCCATCGATTCGTCGTCTCCTTCTGGGATGACGGTGAGTGTGTTATACACTTCCAGCGCCTCCTCACCGATGGTGTGAAGCAGAATGGCTATTTTAACCGTCTCTTCCTTATCCAACGCACCTGAAGCGGTCATGTACAGCTGGAAACGCTGCTCCCATCTTCTCCAGTTTTCTGCGACATTCCCGGTAAGTATCAGCGGCGGTGGTGGCTTGAACTGTTCCATATTTGTGCGCAGGCTAGCACGTGTTAGCTAGCTGCCTCAGCTACCAGCGAACTCGTTGAAGTACCGCCCTCGAATTATACCGTAACTCCGTCTTCTGACACCATGTTGTGACTTCTCTTATGTACACTATTGTAGTGTTACTATTCGTGGGTTACTAACTTAATCACTATAAGTACACGGAGACGAGGATGCGGCACAAGTCTGATCTTTACTGACGGAGACGTCACACACTACTAGGCTCGACCAGTGTATTACAGAACTCAGTAGTGGTGACAGTCCAACACAATCGAGCACCGAGTGCTCGATCCAATATACCACACCCTGTTCCCCACTGTCCGTCTGGTTGGTAGGGCTTGTGGGGTGTAGGAGGGACCGTCCCGGGTGGGCTGCGCGGGGAACGTAAAAGGGTCGGACCTTTTAGTTGACTGGTTAACGTTGTCGACAGCGGTGCAGGAGATACGGGTTGGTGTTCCGGCTGTGGCGGTCTCCTCCGTCGAATGCGCTCTTGGAAGACGGGGAGCGTAATATAACGATGAATAGGCTCAGTAGCCCTTGTCTAACGCGTCGGACCCTTTAGTCGAGCGGCTAGTGATGTCGCCCGCGATGCGGTAGATAGGAGTTTCGTGCCCCGGCTGCGGCGGTTCCTGCGGTTGCTCTTGAATTCGCTACAGTGTTAAAATGTTGATTTAGATGTCAGTTAGTATCATTCTAAATTTATTTCAGATTTTTCCCCTTTTCTCCCGATTTAGTGGCCAATCGATCCTTATTTTAATTCAAACACCCACCCTCGTACTGCCTGCGTCCGCCAACTGCATCTCTCCGGCCGGCAGTCTCGAAGGAGAGACGCCTCGCCACATTCGTGACAAGGTGACTCCAGGCCGAACCACCGCTTTTTCCGTTTGTGTTCGACGAACACAAACCGACTCCGCCACCCTCCCGAGGACAGCGCTGCTAATCATTGCTGCTTCATCGAGTCCGGCCATGGTCGAATCTGGCGAGGCGGGGCGCGAACCCCGGTCCCCAGTGGGCAACTGCATCGACACAAAGCCGATACTTAGACCGCTACACCACCGCGGACCCCCGTCAGTTAGTTTCATAACAGACATACTAATATATGCAATGCATTAATATCGCAGTTGAATTTTTATCTTTACAAAATGTAGAGTTTAAAAACCGTTGAGGTCAAAATGACCATCCACGGTCGTTGTAGTAGTTTTTAAGTTCTGGTCGTTGTTTGGTGCTGTTTTGATATTTATTTTCAGTGCTTTTTCTTTCTTTCTTTTTTTTACATTTCACGTTTTATAGGCCTTGTAATGTTTGTTAGATTAGCAATATGTATTTTTCCGTTTTGTTTTTCAGGTAATTTTTCCACTTTTTCAATTTTGCTGTTCAAGTTCGACCATGTCTCTGAAGTTTAAATTGTCGAAAAATATTATGGTTGTTTAAATTTTAATTTTGGTGTACGTTTCATAACAGAAATACTAACATATGTAATGCATTAATATCTCAATTAGGTATTTATCTGTACAGAATATAGAGTTTAAAAACCGGCGGTCATTTTCACTGCCCATGGTCGTTTTAGGTAGGAGTGAAATCCCGGTCGTTCTAGTGTTAAGCGGGATTATAAAAGTACACGTCTCATAGTAATATGGAGATGTGGGTTCATGTCAGAAATGTGTTACTATTTTACCAGTATCTATTCTGTGGTACTTTTTCTATATTAGTTTAGTTAATAGCTTTGCTATTTTTTCAGTTGTCGCCATTTTTTGTCTCTTGCTGGTACCGTGTCTTAGTAAGTGTTCGCATACGTGAGACCATGCATGGCACGACTCCTGCAGGTGAATGCTAAGACTAGATGTATAAATAACAGTCCAGATGCTGTAATAGGCCGATTACCCTGGGGCTCGAACCCACGACCTTCTTGCTGTGAGGCGACTGCGCTGACTACAGTGCCACCATGCTGCCCCATCACAGACATTGATAAATTAATTTACAATATAAATTAATTTAATGAATTGGTCAATTTTGTGACATTATCTGGTTGTCACAAAGTCGAACAATTAATTTTATTCAGGGAAAAAAATTAATCAATTTACAATATATATTAATTATGAATTAAATGAATTGTTCGACTGTGTAACATTATCTGGTCATTATCGGTCATCTATTAATAGGATCTTTCTATTAATAGATGACTGACAGTACATTATTTACGGTACATTCGCTAGCACCCCCATGCATTTTAGTGATCGCGCTAAAAATAGCAGGTGTGGTTGGCTAATGGTTGGTTGGGCTTGTTTAATGATCGAAGGCGCGTTCTCAACGCAGAAGTCAGTGACCAATATCCTCCCAAATGGATCATTTCTTGGTCTCCAAACGGCCAAGTTTTGTGGAGGATCAACCCGCAACAGCTGATAGCGAGTTTCCTGAAACAAGTTTTCTCCCCAATTGTAGCTACTTGGCCAATTACCCCACACTTCCGAGCCATCCTGGTTGCTTCTCCACGCCCTCTGCTGATCCGGGGAGGGTTGCAGACTGCCACATTCCTCCTCCGATACATGTGGACTCTTGTGGACTCTTCTTTTCACCTGACAGTGAGGAGTTTCGCCAGGGGAACGTGGCGTTGATAGCGAGTCTCCTGAAACAAGTTTAGAGACTGGAGATCAGGTAGAGCAGGAGAAGGATCAGTTTGACGATGCTACGGCCAACGTGGATGCTAACGTGGATGTTAGCCAACATCCACAGGAAGGGCCAAGACGTCCAATTCTTAAAGCATACTGATCACGGATGTCTGGGACTCAGCAAAGGAGTTTCAACAGAAGCTGGTTTGAGCAATATGTCTGGCTGGAACACAACATCACCAAAGATCTAGCTTTTTGTTTTGCATGCAGTCATTTTTTACAACCAGGTCAGCACAGATTTCATTCTGAGTCATCGTTCACCATCACCGGCTTCCAAAACTGGTGAAAAGCTACAGCCCAGTTTAAGGCTCATAACGAAAGTGCGGGGCACAAATTTTCAATAGAGGCATGGACAGAATTCAAAATGAAGAAAGAAAGCAGCTTTAAAATAGCAAATATGCTTGTTAAAGGGACATTCGGCGCTTGTCAAGGAAAATCGGCAGTAATAATAACAATAATAATAATAATCCTTACATTTATATAGTGCTTGTCTGCATGAAGGCGGTAGTGGAGAGTTTGTGTTACATAGCCTGCCAAGGCATTGCTCAGCGAGGCCAGGCTGAGGGTGAGCAGTCATTCAATAGGGGGAATTTCATTGAACTGCTGCATGTAATCAGTATGTTTGACAGTACAGTAGCGAAAAAGATGGCCAATAACCCATCAAACGGCAAATACATACACCACGACATTCAAAATGAGATTTTTTTCGGTAATGGCAGATAAGTTGAGAAAA
This sequence comes from Lampris incognitus, assembly GCF_029633865.1. Lineage (NCBI taxonomy): Eukaryota > Metazoa > Chordata > Actinopteri > Lampriformes > Lampridae > Lampris > Lampris incognitus. The sequence goes on along the minus strand of NC_079223.1, from coordinate 29,010,642 downwards.
AAAATCAGTAATGAAGTGAGGAAGGCAGAGTATTTTGCACTCATGGTAGATGAGAGTAAAGGCATGAGTAAGAAAAGCAAATTTCTGTTGTGGTACGTTATTTGAACAGAGAGGCTATGCATGAGGAATTCTTACATTTTACTGCAGCTGATGGATTGGATGCAGACTCCCTACTGAACAGTATCAAAAATACTGTGTCAGTGCAACATTGATCTCAATGCATGTATCAGGCAGTGTTATGACGGCGTGGCCATAATGTCAGGATGTAACACCGGGGTGCAAGAAAAGCTTTGTAAAGAGGTGCCACGAGCACTTTACATACACCGCCACTAATAGGCTTAATCTGGTGTTGGTAGATTGCATAAACAATGTGAAAACAGCAGCTGAGTTTTTCGAAATGGTGCAAATGCTACCCTGCTAGACATGATTGACCAGTCGAACCCATGCAGGAAAGCCAAGGCAAAGGCTATATGTGCTGTCATAGACGAGCAGTTTGTCCTGCATCTGACTGTCTTTGAAGATCTATTCAGAGTGACTAAATTCATGTCTGATCAGCTGCAGTCACCCGATCTTGATCTAGCATCAGTGAGAGACCTGGCCCAGTCCGTAATCACTGCCATCTCCGAAAAACGCACAGAGGATTCATAGAAAAATATTAGAGAGTGAGCAGAGGACCTGTACCTGAAGGCTGGCATCACTGCACAGAGCCCACCGCATGAGAAAAGACAGGCCCAACCACCCTGACACTTGGAGGGTTTTGTAGTTGAGGCTCCAATAGAGAGAAGGTATGATACAATGGATGACATGTGAAAGCACTCGTTATTGACAGAGTCTTAACTGAAATGAAGAGACACTTTTCAACAGAAGCAAATGATGTGCTGATGGATGTGACAGCCCTGAGCCCTAAATCTTTTCTTAACAAACAATCTATACTGCCAGTGTCCCGGTTTTATGGAGTCGATGAAGAGAACTTGGCTGCAGAGTTACACCACCAGGTCTACCGGCTGCTGCAAAGAAACGAAGAGCAAGGACACACCATTAACAGCACCGTGGAGTTTCTGTCAATTATGAGCCCATACAAGGATGCATTTATTGACATGTATAAACTGATATGTATATCAATAACACTTCCTGTGTCATCAGCAAGCTGTGAGCAGAGTTTCTCTTGCTTTCGGCATTTAAAAACGTACCCGAGCAACAGCAGTGGGGACACCCGGAACTGTGACCTGGCATTGTTGGCCATAAACACCAGGAGGACAAAAGATTTGGACATTGATGAAATCATCGATGCCTTTGCCAACAATCAAAGTAACAGACACATTGTTCTTCTATGAAAACATCTAATGGTGAGTGACTGTCTTATAATGGCGCTGTATTACTAGGCCAGGTATAGTTGTTCTCGTGCATCACCATTATTCTTAATTTATATTCTGTAAGTTATCCTTTATTCTATGAGCTGTGCGCTCATTGTTTACTACGGAGCTGGCAGCATTGTTATATACCTGGAGATGTATGTTATGCTAAACGTCTAACGGTTTGTTATGGTTTTTGGGGTGTTGGAGAGAAATGGCAGTCACGTTGTATAATGCTACATTTGTACAGTTTTGGTTTTGATCTGGATCGAGGTCTGATACGCTGTTTTTAGACCAACAGCGGTGCATGAGGTTTCTGTCGCTGACCTGCTCTGTGTGTTTGTGTGTACGCATACAGTGTGTGGGCGCGCTGTTTTGAGTTTGAGCCTGATTCTGTTATCAGAGAAGATCCAATTGATTCACAGCATTGTAAGATGGCGACAGATGTACGCTTGGCCCCCCCCCCACCCCCTTGGTTCAGAGATGGTTGTTCCCTCTTAACATAGGGCTTAAGAGTACATCTGTCACCATCTTACACCATCTTACAATGTTGTGAATGGAAACATTCCCAAATCCTCTGAGAATAGTACTTATGGCCATTGAAACTCTAATTAATGGTCACACCCATAATTGCACATGAGACAGGTCATTGGTTTCGGTCATTATGCATCTGTGACCATCTTACAAAGCTGTGATTGCAACATTCCCTAATCCTCTGTGAATAGTACACATGGCCATTGAAACTCTAGTTAACGTCACACACATATTTGCACATGAAACTGGTCATTGGTTTCGGTCATTATGCATCTGTCACCATCTTACAATGCTGTGATTGCAACATTCCCTAATCCTCTGTGGAAGGTACACATGATCACTGAAACTAGTTGATGGTCACACCCATATTTGCATATGAAACTGGTTGTTGGTTTCGGTCGTTATGCAACTGTATTGTACTGTATTATACTGTATTGTTTATAAGAGTGGGGATACCTGCAGTCAGTTTAGACTGAAGATGTCACTTAGTTCGGTGATGAAATGTATCTGTCAGTAAATGTTTTATCTAGATGAACTGATTCAACCTTCTTTGATTTTCTTACCTGGATTATTGAGCATGCATCAAGAAACTTTACAGCTATACTCAAGGAAGCTTTGAGTGTCACTGAGAGCACAGTGGAGGCCCTAGTTTATGCTTGCCAGATAATGGCCCCTGAGAAGACACCACCTCAGTGTACTGTAAGAGTTGGACAGACTGGTGTAATTATTCCCGCAGGAAAAATCGGAGAAGTGAGGTGCAGGGTTGAGGTGGCCAGGGGGTGGCACAATGTTTTTTCAGCCCAGTCTGGAGAATAACTGCCCCGAGGGTTTAGAGCTGTTTCCAACTCTAGTAGATGTTCCTCATGGGTCATTGAAATGTACTAAAGTCCTCATTCAGAACCCCGCTAGACACGATATCTATCTAGCACAGAGAACAGTCATTGGAACTCTTGAAGAAGTCATTGGGGTGAAACCAGTCAAGTGTCCAACTTTGAGTTCTGAGCCCACACCTCAACCCAGTACCTAAACATGCTCAGCTCAGTTGAGTACAGACAAACAGACTAACATGTGAAAAGGAAAAGACAGACACACAAACGCGGAAATGATGAAAGATAAGTGGCATCCACCTGTTGACCTGTCACATCTTGGAGAGGATGAACAGAAGATAATCAGCAACATGTTATTCAACAAGTCAGATGTGTTTGTCAAGGATGACGCAGACATACTTTGCATCCCAAACCTACAACTAAAAATCCACCTATAAGGCGAAACACCAGTTCAAAAGTCCTATAATGCGACTCCAAAGCATCTGTACAGCAAGGTAAATGAATATGTGCAAAGCCTGCTTGACCATGGATGAATCAGAAAATCCACCTCACCGTATTCTTCCTGCAGTCTATGTTAGAAAAAAACACATGAGCTTATATCTATGCATTGATTTCTGTGGGCTTAACAGCAAAACAGCCCCTGACTGCTACCCACTCCCACACATCCAGGATCTGCTGGATAACCTTGGAGGCTATTCATGGTTTTCAATACTTGACCAGGGCAGTGCATACCACTTTGTTGACCAGGGCTCCAGGCATCTGACAGCTTTTAGCATGCTGTGGGGGCTATATGAGTGGCTCCGCCTCCCCTTTGGCCTGACCAATGCCCCAGCAGTATTCCAGAGATGTATGGAAGGTGTTCTTGACAGTCTGAGGGACGAGTGCTGCTCTCCATATCTAGATGACGTGCTGTGTTTTTCCAAAACCCTTCATGACCATGTTGAGGGTCTGAGGAGAGTGCTGTGTCATTTACGGGAGCATGGTGTTAAGTTACACCCAAAGAAATGTGAGCTTTTCAAGCGCCAGGTGAGGTATGTTGGGCATCTGGTGACAAGTGAAGGTGTTCAGGTAGACCCTAAGGACCTGGAAGCAGTGCTTCAGTTGAAGGAGAGAGAACCAAAGAACATGAGAGAAGTTTGCGCTCTGCTGGGGTTCTTAGGCTACTATCAGTCCTTCATTTGACTCTTCCAGGAGAGCATGGCCAGCTTCAAGAGAGCCCTGGCGAGTCCAGTACGTGATCTGTTACATCTAGGTCCACCAAGGCTACACTGAAAGGCACAAAGATTGGCCAATTGCCATCCAAGACACCCAAACACAGCGCTGTTGTATCTCACTTTGTCAGCATGCTGAACAAACCCCCCCCCCCATCTTGGCCTACTCAGACTTTCATTTACCATTCGTTTTACACAACAATGCATCCAACGAAGGTCTGGGGGCTGTGCTATTCCGGGAACAGGGAAATAAACTCTCAGTGCTTACTGATCCAGGATGCTCATGCTTGCTGAGAAAAATTACCACCTCCATTCTAGCAAGCTCTAGTTCCTTGCTTTAAAGTGGGCAGTCTGTGATAAATTTAGGGACTTACCTGTATTATGCACCCACATTTACTGTATACACAGATAAAACCCCCTTACTTAAGTTTTAAGCACAGCCAAATTAAATGCTATCAGACAGTGCTGGGTGGGTGAGTTGGCTGACCTCAATTTTACGATCAAATACAGGCTAGGCCAGGCAAATAATGATGCTGATACCCTGTCTCAGTATCTGTTGAAGCTACAAGCCCATATGAGAGAATACATCAAGACCATGCTCCCAGATGTGATTTTCACCATCTGGCAAGGGGACAAGGCCAAAAGAGAGAAGGATGTGCCATGGGTGACAGCATTACAGATTTGTTCCTGTGATGATGACTCATGTCTTATGAGCACGCCCATGGGCACCCCAGAGGACATCAGAGCTGCCCGGAGCATCTATCTGCGAAGTGACAACATTAAAAAAGAGAGGATGGAATCCTAATGATAAAGACAAGAGACAGATGGGACTGAAATTTGGTTTTACTATCGACAATCTTAATCTGTTCTGGGCATGCTTGTCTTTAAATTTAAACATGATGGACTTCATCCAAATCAAGCAGGCTCATGAATGCTAGCTGCAAACGAGTTTCAATGTCTACAACTCGTTTCCGTGCTATGGACAACATCATTTGGCACCCGCACACAGGTGTGGACAGTTCCATCTAAGGGTGGACCTGAATATCGGACTATTCGGGTATTCATTCATTGCATCCGTATTGGTTGAAATTTTGGTATTCGGATAGTTGGTTGTTTTTGTTTTTTTTTGTTTGTTGCTAAATGTAGGCGATCAAAGCGTGTCAGGAGTGATTTGCGACAGAAGGGTACCAGCAAGAGTTAAAGGGAAGGTTTACAAGATGGTTGTGAGACCAGCTATATTATGTGGTTTGGAGACAGTGGCACTGACGCAAAGACAGGACGCGGAGCTGGACGTGACAGAGTTGAAGATGCTAAGATTTTCATTGGGAGTGATGAAGAAGGACAGGATTACGAATGAGTATATTAGAGGGACAGCTCAGTTTGGATGGTTTGGAGACACACTGAGAGGTGTGTCTCCAAATGACCACTACTACTACTACTACTACTACTACTACTACTACTACTACTACTTTCGGCTGTTCCCGTTACGGGTCGCCACAGAGGATCATCTGTTTCCATCTCTTCCTGTCCTCTGCATCTTCTTCTGTCACACCAGCCACCTGCATGTCCTCCCTCACCCCATCCATAAACCTCCTCTTTGGCCATCCTCTTTTCCTCTTCCCTGGCAGCTCCATATTCAGCGTCCTTCTCCCAATATACCCAGCGTCTCTCCTCCACACATGTCCAAGCCATCTCAATCTTGCCTCTCTTGCTTTTTCACCAAACCGTCCAACCTGAGCTGTCCCTCTAATATAATCATTCCTAATCCTGTCCTTCTCGTCACTCCCAATGCAAATCTTGTAAACCTTCCCTTTAACTCTTGCCTTTAACTCTTAGCAGTAACGTTACTATCTTGTGAAAATGGCCTCGGCAAAACCAAACACTGAAGGGATAACTGTAGTGTCAAAGAGGAGCAGTACGTTGCTTGTCTGGACCTATTTTGGATTTAGGAAAGAAGATGCTGAACAGAGTCAGGTATTGTGCGGAATTGGGGGAGAGATCCCTCCTCTGTTGCGCTCCTGAGGTTTCTTCCTATTCAGGTTCATACATTACATTACATTACAGTAATTTAGCCGACGCTTTTATCCAAAGCGACTTACAATAAGTGCATTTAACGTAGGAAATCAGGAGAACTACTAGTCATCAGAGGTCATAAGTGCTGAGGGGGCCCTCAACACGGTGACCAAGGCTGGGTTTACGGCTTTGGTAGAGACACTTGATAAACAGTACAGCATGCCATCTCGCACATATTTTAGCTAGGTTGCCATTCCAGAGCTATATAAAACATGCAGGCAGAGGAGAGTCACAGTGGAGCTAAAAACAGTGGAGTTTTTCGCTACTACCACAGACAGTCAAGCGTACAGCAGAACCCATTTCATTAATGAAGAATTCAACCTCAAAGCTCGCTGTCTTCAGACTGCTTACTTCCCAGACAACCACCCTGGGGAGGACATTGCAGCCGGCCTGAGAAAAGAGCTAGTCAGCTGGGATCTTGATGAAGAAAAACATTTTTGCCTAATGATGGACAATGCATCGAACATGGTGAAGGCAGTGAGTGGACCAGGCTCCTGTGTTTCATCCACCTATTACATCCTTGCCATTGGTACCTTCTTTTTTTCCCCTGTATTATTGTGTGTGTGTGTGTGTGTGTGTGTGTGTGTGTGAGTGAGAGAGAGCGTAAGAAGAGAATGTGAAAGATTAAGAACAGAATAGCTGTTAGAAAGATTGTTTATTTTCTAATGTAGCTGTGTGTGTGCTTGTGATAGCCTAGTAACACACAACTTATTGTATTAAGTACACTGATTTAATTTTTTTTCATTTCTTTCAGAAAATGCAATGAAAGATGACAGTGTCAAGAGCAACAGAGCTGTGCAAGAAGCTGATGGGGCACTTCTCTCACAGCTGGAAGAAGAAGTCAGTAATCACTTAGACACAGAGGGAGCTCAGTCTTCTGGGCACAACCTCATAACGTGAGTGCCCAACATGATGGGGATCTAAAGAAATGATTGCAAGAGTGCTGGAACAGACCAAGGCCATTTCCCTGGTATTGTCAGGCGATCGAAATGCGCACCCCCTCATCCCAACCTGGCAGGATATATTGATGTGTTAGAGTCCATTCACAAGTTGCTACATCCTCTCCAGGAATTTACTGATACTCTTTCTGGAGAGGACTATATCAGCATCTCCTACCTCAAGCCAATTCTCCATCTTCTGGCCACATCAGTCCTGGCTGAAGATGATGAGGACACTGACCTGTCTAGGTCGATTAACACCAAGGTCCTGGCATACCTCAATGACAATTTCTTTTTTTTTTTAAATTTCGCCCCCTTTTTCTCCCCAATTGTACTTGGCCAATTACCCCACTCTTCCGAGCCATCCCCAGTCGCTGCTCCACCCCCTCTGCCGATCCAGGGAGGGCTGCAGAGTACCACATGACTCCTCCGATGCATGTGGCGTTGCCAGCCACTTCTTTTCCCCTGACAGTGAGGAGTTTCGCCTGGGGACATAACTACGCGTGGGAGGATCACGCTATTCCCCCCGATCAGGTGCTCCGACCGACCAGAGGAGGCGCTACTGCAGCAACCAAGACACATACCCACATCTGGCTTCCAATCCGCAGACACGGCCAATTGTGTCTGTAGGGACACTCGACCAAGCCAGAGCTAACACTGGAATTTGAACCTGTGATCCCTGTGCTGGTAGGCAACGGAATAGACCGCCATGCCACCCAGATGCCCTCTCAATGACAAATATAGCGACCCTGACACCCAGGAGCTTTTGGATGTTGCATAATTTCTGGACCCGAGGTTCAAAACACAGTAAATCAGCGCAGACCACATCCATACCATTAAGACCCGACTGAAGACTGAAATGGAACAGTCAGCAAGACGTCTGTAAATAATCAAGTTAAGATAAAGTCTAATAATAGTAGTAATAATAACAAAATATGATATTGACAATGTTATTCTCTCTCTCTCTCTCACACACACACACACACACAAACACACACACACACACATATACACTGTTACGGATATGTTTTGGTTTCTTTCTTTCCCCTTCCATTCTATCTATTGTGCAGAGCTGATTGTAAACATGAGCTGCCACAGCTACGCTTATTATTATGTGTTGTACGCTGTGTGACGCCTGTGAGATTAAAAAAAAGGGAAGAAACTACAAATCCCAGTGCAGCAGGTTTCCTCAGTGTGACGTCATGTCCTGCCCATTCGTTTAGCGGGAAGGTCTGATTGATAATTGGTCACCGCTGTTAGGCACAAGATGAGACAAGAGTTAGGGAACTGTATGGCACATGCCAAGCGGAAGACACAGCTGTTTCCTGGACACCTCTCTCTTCACCAAAAACAAGAAATTTGAACACCATCCACACAAACACGACTGGCTGCTCACGGGAGCTGGGGTTGCATTATTCGGACCACTGAGAGGAGATGTCCTTGCGGGGGTCCCGAACCGGCTCATGGCTGCAGTGACGGTAAACACAGCTGCCAGTTTACTCACCTCTGTTTTCATATCAGCTCTGTGTTTGTTTTTTTCTCTTCTTTTCACATTGTGCTACTGCAGTGGCAAGCTCCGGTTGCGTGCTTGTCACGGCTGTACCATAACTATATATATACTATACACACACACACACACACATACACATACATACATATATATATATTTTTTTTAATCTGGTAGATGAGGTCCCATACTGAAACTTTCGAAGCCTCAAATTGCAAAGCACGCTGCAGAAAAGGCAAAGAAGCCTCTCGGTAGCTTTTTCATGACCAGTGTGGCATTGCCTGCTTTGCCTGTTCAACCTGAAGATGTCGTGGAGGCTGAGTTGAATAGTTACCTGATGACCCCTTCCACTGATGGAGATGAAGATCCCCTGGCCTGGTGGAAGCTACACAAGATCAACTTTCCATAACTGAGAAAGTTGACCTGCAAGTATCTTTGTGTACCAGCCACAAGTTCCCCTCAGAACGTCTGTTTAGCACTGGAGGGAATATAGTAACTTGTACTCGTTCTTCCTTAAAACCAGTAAAACTTGATATGCTGGTTTTCCTGGCAAAAAACCCTGTGAGCTACTGAGAACCATACAGTAGGATGACATAGTGGCTGGCAGAACCATACACCTTGTGCACTTTAGTCTGTGTGGTTTGTTACCGTAACTGACTGGATATCAGTAAGATTAATCTTTAATATTTATATTAATGTTCACAGTGTTTGGCCTCCTGTATTTTTGGCAGTGCCACTGTCTCCAAACCATATAACATGGCTGGTCTCACAATCATCTTGTAAACCTTCCCTTTAACTCTTGCTGGTACCCTTCTGTCACAAAGCACCCCTGACACTCTTCTCCACCCACTCCACCCTACCTGCACTCTCTTCTTCACCTCTCTTCTGCACTCCCTGTTACTTTGGACAGTTGACCCCAAGTATTTAAACTCATACATCTTTGTCACCTCTGCTCCTTACATCCTCACCATTCCACTGTTCTCCCTCTACTACTACTACTTTCGGCTGCTCCCGTTAGGGGTCGCCACAGCGGATCATCCGTTTCCATTTCTTCCTGTCTTCTCCGTCTTCCTCTGTCACACCAGCCTTCCTGGCCTTCCTCTTCTCCTCTTCCCTGGCAGCTCCATATTCAGCATCCTTCTCCCAATATACCCAGCGTCTCTCCTCCACACATGTCCAAGCCATCTCAATCTTGCCTCTCTTGCTTTTTCACCAAACCGTCTAACCTGAGCGGTCCCTCTAATATAATCGTTCCTAATCCTGTCCTTCTCGTCACTCCCAATGCAAATCTTAGCATCTTCAACTCTGCCACCTCCAGCTCCGCCTCCTGTCTTTTCGTCAGTGCCAATGTCTCCAAACCATATAACATAGCTGGTCTCACAACCATCTTGTAAACCTTCCCTTTAACTCTTGCTGGTACCCTTCTGTCGCAAATCACTCCTGACACACTTCTCCACCCACTCCACCCTGCCTGCACTCTCTTTTTCACCTCTCTACTGCACTCCCCATTACTTTGGACGGTTGACCCCAAGTATTTAAACTCAAATGCCTTCGTCACCTCCACTCCTTGCATCCTGACCATTCCACTGTCCTCTCTCTCATTCACGCATAGGTATTCCGTCTTGCTCCTACTGACTTTCATTCCTCTTCTCTCCAGTGCATACCTCCACCTCTCCAGGCTCTCCTCAACCTGCCCCCTTCTCTCGCTACAGATCACAAAGTCATCCGCAAACATTGTTGTCCAAGGAGACTCCTGCCTGATCTTAACCTGTCCATCACCATTGCAAGAAGAAAGGGCTCAGATCCGATCCTTGATGTAATCCCACCTCCACCCCTTCTGACATTCCAACCACATGCTTCACCACTGTCACACTTCCCTCATACATATTCTGTACCACCCCTACATCTCTGCAACTCCCGGCTTTCTCATACAATACAACACCTCCTCTCTCGGCACCCTGTCATATGCTTTCTCTAAATCCACAAAGACACAATGTAACTCCTTCTGGCCTTCTCAATACTTCTCAGTCAATATTCTCAAAGCAAACATCACATCTGTGGTGCTCTTTTATGACATGAAACCATACTGCTGCTCACTGATCACCATCTCTTCTCTTAACCTAGCTTCTATTACTCTTTCCCATATCTTTATGCTGTGGCTGATCAACTTTATACCTCTGTATTGATACAGTTCTGCACATCAACCTTATTCTTGAAACTTTTGCCTCTTCATAATTTTTATTAAAGATTTGATAAAGCAGGAGCAACCACTCGACATGTTTTTTTTTTTATGAGTTTTAACCAATCATGGTTTGCTGTGCAACGGATAATCTCAACCAATGATATGTGAGCAGAGTATTGTTATCCAATTAGCAAGCTTCGTTCTGTGAGTTTGCATGTAGCATGCTTTGCACACATGATTCTAAGTCTCTGCATAAGATGGAATATACATTTATGAAAGCATGTGAGGACACAAGTGGCGCAGAGCATGGTAAAAAGAATAAATGCCGGTGGGCTCTGGCTGGATGAAAAGGGTGGGGGCAGACAAACACTGGGGACTTGGTGTCATAAAGTTAAAAGAACCTTGTGCATGCTTTTGCACCATGTGTTCAAAGAAGGTGCTGTTTTGACACAATGCTAATCCAGTGCAGTTCTTTTAATTTTTGTTGTTGCACTAGCTCAAAATCAGTTTCATATTTATAATTTCATTAGGTACATTTCATAGGAGAAGAAAGAAAGCAAGTTCATTATTGGAGCCTTTTAGGCTCAGAAATGTATGTTGCTTTAACTCCTTGTGAAATGTCAGTAATCTCAGGACGGGATATAGTTTTATTTCTTTGCATTTCTGTTGATGAGTTCGGGGTGTGGAAGTGTTTATTGAATGGAGTGGATGGAGTAGTTGCTTTGTCTTTACTTTTGTCTTTCCCTGTGGTGCAAAACCAGTAGTAAAACACATCAATGTTTTGTTCCAAGTCTATCGTGTTTAGTACAAAAAGTGAAAGAAACGGGTTTAATGTGTCAGTGGGCAGATAACTGTTTCCGTTTACAGACTCAAGCAGTAGCAAGGTTGCGACATCTTGCCACATCCGTTATGTATGACAATTTCTATTTTTTCCTGAATACCTACCAAGGAAAATTAGACAACTCATAAAAGATAAATAAAACAGAAAAAAGCCAAAGGCAAAAAAACTGGAAGAAAAAAAAACAGTTTAAATAACAAGGATGAAACAAAAGAAATTATAGAAAGGCCTCGTGATAAAAGCCAGTTTTAAGAAGCTTGATTCTCTGTCTTTGGGTCTTATTTAATCCTCTGAGAACTATTCACTGTTCATTTAGGGAAGATTAATCACAACTGTATATATGTGTATTGAAATTTTTAAGTCGCTCAATTTGTCTCTAATTCAAAACACACTGAGCCACCTACTCTCTCTCTCCCTCTCTCCCTCTCGCTCTCTCTCTCACAGAAACACACACACTCAAGGGGACCCCCCGAGTATCACAAAACATTCATCAGCCCCAACTTCCTGACCCCTCTGTGTCACTAACCCCTTAGTCAATCGGTATCAAACCATATAGCGCCTCTCTGTCTGACTTTGTACAAGTACATAACAGCCCCCTCTTACCCCCATAGAGCCCTCATAACCCCAAAGCACTCTTCTAAACTCATACATTCTCCTTAAAAGTCAATACAAACCAACAGTGCACATTAGTCAGTGCCCTGTTCTAATGACTCCCCCCCCCAAAGCCCTTCGCCCCCCCAGCCCCTCGCCCCCTTCGAACCCCCAATCACAACACTCCACATCCAGGTGATTAATGAGGTCACCCCAGCGTGTTGCACCAGGTCAGAGGTTGACCTAACACTCCTTGTGGGTTAATGTGAGTTACAGGAGTTGTGGTTTGCTGGTTCAACCAAACTCTTAAAACTCAACATTATCACACTGCAATCCTTTTGGATACCAGTAGAGAGAGACAAAGATTGACAGAAATTTTTATTTTTCCCTGACAATTAAAATGATGCAGGCCTTACTATGAATATAATTTTAATAGGTAATACTACCGTCAATTATCTATATTCCCGTGATCCAATTCATGGTTGTGGCTGGAGTCTATCCCAATAGGCATTGGGCAGAAAGCAGGGAGGATACTGGACATGCCACCAGTCCATCCCAGCGCCCACACTGCCATTAAGACCTATGGGCAATTTAAAGAATCCACTTCAGCTAACACGCATGGCTTTGAACTACGGGAGGATACCCTTGCAAACATGGGGTGCATATGCAAACTCCACAAAGATGGGCTGGAATTGAAACCAGGAGCCTGTTGCTTTGAGACAGCAGTTTTAACTACTATGCCTTTGTGTTGCCATATTCAGTACTTATTATAATGTAGTTTTTTTTTTTAAAGTTTTTATTCAGTTTATTTGAAACGTTGAAAAAATAAAATTAAAATGTATAAGAAAAAAAATCAAAACAAGCAAACAATATCATCATCAAACTTTTGTTTCAAATCTCGGCAGTTCCAAAAGGAGTAGGCAGAAGTTAAAAACTTTTCTAGCCCTACCCCCTTCTTCTATTTTAATATTTCAGCAGTGAACTGTGTGATTTAAATGAAAACTCAACCATCTACCACCAGTCTTTTAAATTTGATTATTGTTTCACATGCTTTCATTGCATGACTGCAATGGTTCCATATATTGATTCCTTTGGTTGTGACACAATGATATTTTGCATTTGTCCTTACTAGGTTTTGTTTAAACGTACATATTCCTCTCAGGTCATAATTACTTTCCCTCAACTGGACCAACCCCTGGATACTGTTGGGTACTTTATGATTTAATACTTTGTACATGATTTGAGCAGTTTTAAAGTCCACCAGATCTTTGAATTTTAGTGTTTTTAGTTTGATAAAGAGTTGGTTGGTTGGTTCTCTGTAATTGGCTTTGTTTACTATCCTTATGGCTCTTTTTTGAATAATGAAGCTTGAATCAGTGTTGGTTTTATATGTGTTCCCCCACACTTCCACACAGTAGGTGATGTATGGAAGTATGAGGGAACAGTACAAGGTGTATAATGAAGCCTGATTTAGAAGATCTTTGACTTTGAATAGTATTGTGATTGATTTTGGATACTTTATGTAATAGAATGGAAAATATAGAATATAATAACTCAAGAACCACGTTAATGTCCTTTTGGTTGGTTCTCAGAAATTTTTTTTTGTAAATGTATCAAGCACTAGTACAGATTAAAATCAGAGGAATAAGGGTAAAGCAAATTTATTTAGCTCAAATACTCTACTCCCTGGTACACTACTCCCACACCATGAAACCGACGTTGATTTCTCTCACACAATTCTCATAGGAACAAATTTAGGGAAGTTTAAGAGGAAGTTATGAGAACATTCTTGAATTAAAGCCCAATGAGTCCTTTTCTACTCTAAACCTTTCTAAACCTTCGCAACAATAACCACCAAGTAGAATTAGTTCAGTTCTAGATGTTAACATGCTGTGCTGTAAAATTTTGCCACATCACAACTTTCTCAAAGTGTTCTCTCCCAGTTTCCTCAGGATGACCTGCCAAATTCACCTCAAGGGAGAGAGGCCTTTTCAGGCCACAAGGCCTTGCTCGGTAGGACAGAGGAGTGTGTTCCTGACTGGACCCCGCTGGGTTGAGTCAGATCAGGGAAGTGTGTGTGTGTGTGTGTGTGTGTGTGTGTGTGTGTGTGTGTGTTTTAATCTCAGGAAGATGAACACATACGCTTCCTCCAACAGACATCGTTGTCATTGATTCATTTAGATCTGGGAGCTGCCCATTAAAAACCTTTGCTTTACACTGCTTAATTGGAGAGGTTGGGAATAGATCTCCTTATTCTGTCATACCTTGACCTTGGTAAAAGGAGGTGAAAACATTTCTCATCCCCCCCCCCCCCCAAAAAAAAAAGATTGCCTCTCTGTCCTCAGTTCCAAGCATTCATCCCAGAAAATTATAGGACGTCGTGGTAATCTACTGGTTTGAGTAGCGGGATCAATTTTTCATATATCAAAGCTTGGGCCCATGTTTAGTTGTATGCATAACAAAAAACTTGCATGAAAATCCTCCTCCTTCTCTCAGCTTGTCCCGTTTCTCAGGGGTCACCACAATGGATTTTACAGTTTCCATCAGTATCCAGTGTGGGCACAGCAGGGATGGCGCCATCATGGCGGCCGTTGTTAACCCTGGCCTCGGCCGATCCGGTATGGTCTTGTCAATCCGCATAATGATTTGGCAAAATTTTACGTCGGATGCCCTTCCTGACAAAACCACTACCCCTATGGACGGGGGCACAGGTAAAGCGCTGGATGCCATCCCAGTATTCATGGACTTTTGCCCATGCCTGTTGCATGGCAATCATAAAGAATTGTAAAATGAGACCGCAGAAATTAATATTCTTGTATACCGTATTTCCCGGACTACAAAAACACGTAGTTGCAAGAAAAAAAGAAAAGAAAGAAAAACACATTTAAGTCGCTTCAGTGTATGGCGGTATTGTATTTTCAATTGAGTCACAAGATTAAACAGTGCCATCTAGTGGCCTTATTTGAAATGCAGTGTATTCGTCTGATGAAATTACATTGCATAAATCGTTTTGGAATATAAGCCGCAGGACCAGCCAGATGAGTGAATAAATGACGATTTATAGTCTGGGAAATATGGTACATGATTTCACAGAGGGATGAATTTTCAGCTAGCTTTTCTCCTTTATCCAGCTGCTGACATTCTGGCCCCTAACTTTCTGCAAGCCTCTATAGTGTTGTTGCAAAGTTTTATTTTCGTCTCGCTCATACAAAGAAAAGTGTCAGTTAAACGTTTGTGTTTGGTTTAGGACAGCACATCTGGGTCACATTTCAAGATAATGCATGTTAATAACAGAACCTTGACATAATGTGTTATTAGGAACATGTGCTTTGTTTAAAAGTGCGTTAATACAAGTGTGTTGCCATACATACAGAAATGGAAGGACGTTTGAAATGAGAAACATTAAAGTGCTTATGCGTCACACCATTGCTATGCACACCGACTTGTCTTAGTCATTTGCAGCATAGACTAGTGATGTAAGGCTCTAATTTTTGATGATGCAGTGGAAGAAATTGGCGCCGTAGAAGATGTACTGCAGCTGTTGAATAGATAATGCCTTTAGTGGATTCTCAGAACATTGTGGAGAAAAGCTACAACTGAGATCACAAACCACATGGCACCGCAGTTCAGTCAGTTTACTTAACGATTCACATAGCATGGTTTTAAGTGTGAATTTAATCTACTCCACTCATTAATCTACTCCAGGGAAAACATAATATCTACATTAGAGAGTGCATTTACAGGCTACAAATCACGCGGTCATCTTTTTACATCTATAAACAGTGCAGTATGTTTTAGAGTTGTGTTCACCTGAATCAGAGGCTGCTAGTCAGGGATTCTGATCATTTAGAGAAGCAGAATTGAATCTGTGCTGTTGGCTGCAAGCACAGCCAATGAGCACAGCGCGGTAAAATAAATGACTGGAAGTATAAGAGACAAACATTTTGAGAATCGCTGACGTATAGAAAGATGACAAATTATAAGGACATGTATAATTTTTATTCCTACATATGTTCACTCATCGGTCCTCGTTTGACATATCTGTTTTGCTATCTATCCATCTGTGTGTCTGTCTAAATACAAACAAAAAACACAGAAATTGTGCATAACTTAACATCTGTACAACAGGAAATTTGTAGACGGTAAGTCTGCACCCCAGAGTTTACACATTGCAATGTAAGGAATCCAGCTGCACTTGCTTAGAGACTTATTTTAATCCTTTTCATTGTCTCAACCTTTGTGGCGGCACGGTGGTGCAGTGGTTAGCGCAGTCACCCCACAGCAAGAAGGTCCTGGGTTTGAGCCCTGCGGTAGTCCAACCTTGGGGGTCGTCCCGGGTCATCCTCTGTGTGGAGTTTGCATGTTCTCTTCGTGGCTGCGTGGGTTCCCTCCGGGTGCTCCGGTTTCCTCCCACAGTCCAAAGACATGTAGGTCAGGTGAATCGGCCGTACTACATTGTCCCTAGGTGTGAATGAATGTGTGTGTGTGTTTGTGTGTTTGTGTGTGTGTGTGTGTGTGGGGTGGGGTGGGGTGGGGCCCTGTGATGGCCTGGCGGCCTGTCCAGGGTGTCTCCCCGCTTGCTGCCCAATGACTGTTGGGATAGGTTCTCGCGACCCCTATGTAGGATAAGTGGATTGGATAATGGATGGATGGATGTCTCGTGTCAAACACATGGCCAGGAATTTAGCTGGGATTACCTTGGTGCTGCTGTTTAAAAGTCTTATACCGGTTTCATACAAAGGTCTATAAGCACCCTCCAAACAACTTGAACTTTAGGCAGGCCTTTAACACCCCCCCCCCCACCCAGTCGGTTTGGTAAGAGCCTGTCCTCTTTGGAGAGGGCTTGACCAGGATTAAAGGGTGTTTCTGTCGCTCTTATCTAGTATTTGAGCACTTGATCATGGAGGCGTACCCTAATCCAAACATCGATGCGGCTCCATCAACACGCTCTCCTGGAGCAGCGCGGCGACAAAGGGCCTGATGGGGGCCTGCTTAAAGGCGTGCACACTTACACACACACACACACACACACACACACACACACACACACACACTGAAAGAAAGAAGGGGAACAGAGAAACACAAAGATCCTTTTTTAAGGATTGTTGTTTCCGCTGTTGCTCGCTTTGATAGTTGATGCCAAACGTCTAATCTCATAAACTTCAGCCCGTTCTCTTCTCTTGGACTCAGATTGAAGGGCTGTGACTAAAGCGTATGTGCGTGCAAGTGCGCGTGCACGATGTGGAGCTTGTTTGGAAAATCTAAGTGGGAGATTAAATCAGGTTGGTCGATCACTAGTGGATTTGTTTACGGCGGCCTGCAGACAGATATGATAAGCTGTTTCTGTCACATCTGTCAGGAATAATTGCAAACGTGTGCGCCCTCCAATGTAACATTTGCAACAATGGAGGGGGAAACAATTGTTAAAAACCAACATGAAACATTTAAAAGTTCGAGGGTGCGTTCTGAAAATATCCGGTGCCTTAGAATGATACCAATGCAATAAATGGAAAGATACAGATATCTTTCTTTAGATTTCCAGATGTAATCCTCATGAATAATACTGAGGTAGTCTAATACCTTCGTGTTGCTTTATCCTCTGCATAATCTGCTGTGATATGAGAACTCATAACCAGGATTTATACACTTGTGCATTAGCTATGATGAATGTACATGGGTTCCCTGGATGCATAACCACCTCTATCCTTAAGGGTGTGTGTTCGTCTTTTACCACCATCCTTTTTTTGTGTTGGCTAAAGTGTGTTTTTTTCTTTCCCCATAATGAAGCACTTGGTAATCTTTTCTCTAAAAAGTGACATGAACTTATATATATTATTTTTTTTTGTTGTTGAATTTTTCCCCTTTTTCTCCCCAATTGTATTCGGCAAATTACCCCACTCTTTCGAGCCGTCCCAGTCGCTGCTTCATCCCCCTCTGCCGATCCAGGGAGGGCTGCAGACTACCACATGCCTCCTCCGATACATGTGGAGTCTCTTCTTTTCACCTGACAGTGAGGAGTTTCACCGGGGAGACGTAGCACGTGGGAGGATCACGCTATTCCCCCCAGTTCCCCCTCCCCTGAACAGGCGTCCTGACCGACCAGAGGAGGCGCTAGTGCAGCGACCAGGACACATACCCACATCCGGCTTCCCACCCTCAGACACGGCCAATTGTGTTTGTAGGGACGCCCGACCAAGCCGGAGGTAACACGGGGATTCGAACCGGCGATCCCTGTGTTGGTAGACAACGGAATAGACCGCTACGCCACCCGGATAGAAATATTCTTTAAGTAGCCCATATTTTGCTCACTTCAAATTTTTGTACTTTCATATTCAATATTATATTCATGAAAAGTCTCAGGACCCAAGAAAAAGAATTAAATCCTAATTAAAGAAATAAACAGTAACAGGGAAATAATCAAGCTATTTTTGATAACCACCAAATATAAAAAAATTCAGAAATAAAAGAACCCCCCCCCCAAAAAAACAACCTGAAATGTGCTTTGTATTTTGGTAATTAAGTTGTTTCTAGGTACATTTCTTCCCGTCATTTTACCTTGCATTGTGTTCGTGTATGCATGTGTGTAGGTCTGTGAGCGGGAGAGCGCGAGAGAGGGAGAGAGATGGCAACAATTCAGAGGATTGGATGAAAATGAAAAGAATGACCCCATGGCTCCAGCGGTTATTTGACAGGACTGTAGATCATACCCGTGGATGAGTGGTAATTGCCATTGACTGCACTGTGTTTTTCATGGGTGAGAGAGGGACAGAAAGAGAAAGAGAGAGAGGGTCGCTGGTGCTTTGGTAAACATAAAAAGAGAAGTGCTGCGCTCATTTGGGGTTTCTGAGGAAATTGCATACGGGGGCTGGAGCCAGACCTGGGCTCTGGTGATAGGGGGTCGAGTCCGGCCCAGAGTACCATTAGTGAGCGCCATGTGGAGCCGTGTAGGACAAGCTGTGTCTGGCTTTGTGAACATTTGCCTTTGTGTCCGTTTTGATAGGACTTTAATGTGTGTGTGTGTGTGTGTGTGTGTGTGTGTGTGTGTGTGTGTGTGTGTGTGTGTGTGTGTGTGTGTGTGTGTGTGTGTGTGTGACTGAGAGAGGGAAGGCATGCCTTTATGTGTATTTTCTTTCAACCTTAGGATTTTGATGGCTGGAGAGCTATTTGCTGTGTGTTTTTTCTGTGCATGTTAATAGTTGCAAGTTTACAGGAAAACGCAAGAAAAAACTGTGACGTTCTACAGAACTTCAAGGACATAATGACGATAAGAGAGAACCCTGTGTGTGTGTGTGTGTGTGTGTGTGTGTGTGTGTGTAGACATGACCTAGTCTACCAGTGGGTCCTAGATGAGAAGGCATGCCTATAAATCTAGGCAATACTGCCAACGGAAAACTGGAGTCTCCTCTCCAATGGGGGCTACCTGCAGACTAAACATTGTTGACCCCAGTGCTGACCTCTTGACACACACACACACACACACACACACACACACACACACACACACACACACACACACAGTTTTTTTTACTAAACATGTTGACCCCAGTGCTGACCTCTTAACACAATCACACACACACACACGCGCACACACACACACATGCAAATATGACTATGCAATATTTACGTGTGGACCTATTCTAATTATATTCACCTAGGCCTAAATCTATCATTCATCTTCTTCAATACTAAAACTAGACTTTCCATATGTTCAACAAATAATTTAAGCACTTTCACTTATTGACCAACTGAGCGATTGGACTTGTGCACATTCATTATGACAGGTTTACAAATGATTGCAGAATCGGCATTCATCAGAATGAAACCGGTGAAAGTCACAAGATTTCTCATGCACGTCAGAACAAATCTCCATGTAGAAACAGTTAGTGCACGAGGGCCATTGTTTTTAAGCGTGCCAATTTCAGAGACCTGTAAAAACAACTGCAACCCACTACTGTGCTATTCATTTCAACCAGGACTCCTCGTTGCTGCTCTGAAGTAGCCTTTGAAGCTCGTGGGTGCAGACGTTTTAATTGCCATTGGTGTTTCGGGCCCGACAGTTGTATTATAGGTAAAAACAAATTGTGGGAGCTGCTGCAAGATTCAACCTATATGTGGAACATTTTCCTATATACAATCCCATCACAAATTATTACTTTACAAACTGTACTTTTAGCATCAGGTTGCTGCCAAGATCATGTCACCTGTTAAACATTTGGCTTCTCCTGCAGCTCCTCTTGCTATTTGTTATTTGCGCAGAGGTGCTTTCCCAAATATCATTCTCCATCACACAGTTCAATTTTTTTCTACTTGCCTTGATTTCAAAACTTTATTCATAGCTTGCAAACAATCCTTACAGCATTTGTTGTGCTGCTTCAATATGATTAGGTGCTAATGCATGCTCCCCTTATAGCACAGTATGTAATGGTTAAGCAAAAAATGTGGAGAGAAATAATTTCTTTAAACTCACACCCAGATTTATTTGATCCTTTGACCCTTCCACATGCTACGTCCCCCCGGTGTAACTCCTCACTGTCAGGTGAAAAGAAGCAGCTGGCAACTTCACATGTATCGGAGGAAGCATGTGGTAGTCTGCAGCCCTCCCCGGATCGGCAGAGGGAGTGGAGCAGAGACCAGGACGGCTCGGAAGAGTCGGGTAATTAGTCAGATACAACTGGGGAGAAAAAGGGGGAGGGGGAAATCTTTAAAAAAAATGGACCATTATCGATTAGTACAGCTTTGGGGCAAGCAATGACTTTGCAGCTCCAGGTGAATTACATCCAAGAGAACATTTTCAAGTGGTGTAAATTGGACGCCCTCTTGCACAACGTAGTTGGGTGACTGCTTTATCTTGCTATGTTTTATGGCAGCCCAGTTAGTCGACAAACTCTCTGTGATGCGAGAGAAGACTATTTTCATGTCAGTGTGCCATTTCTCCACTCTCCATATTTGCACCAGCAACCCCAGTATCCTAATTCTTAGTGTAGATATTGCCAGTATGTGCTTTACATTGAATACATATGTGTACCATCACCCACCTCAGTTGAAATGCTCATCTCCTTACTACGCCTCTGCAAAGCTGCTTTTGACCACTCCAGTAATCTCTGTCAAAGAAATGATCTTAAAAGTGTTGAGAACATAACCAAGATTTATGTGACTGTTTCCACCTGTCTTGTTTCATGTTCGACCACCCACTGCTGCACCCTGGCTTCGTCACCTAAAGGACAACCAACCCAGTCTCGGAGACAAGGTGTTCGTACACAATTTACTTGCAGGTCCCAAATTAGGTAGATTGTCAAGCCCATAAGATATATGTCAGCTAATCTCGCTTTGCCAGATGTGAATACATCACTTTGTGACAAATACATGTATACTTCTGGCCCTGCAAGACCACAAGTTAATTTATCAAATCACTTTCTGTCACATGCACATAAGGCATCCACTCTGATGATTTGATTTGATTTGATTTGATATACGTATTTATTAATCCCCATGGGGAAATTCCTCTCTGCATTTAACCCATCCTAACTGTGTACCTAGGAGCAGTGGGTAGCTGCCGTGCAGCACCCAGGGACCAACTCCAGTTTGTCTTGCCATGCCTCGGTCAGGGGCACAGACAGGACTATTAACCCTAACATGCATGTTTCTTTTGATGGTGGGGGAAACTGGAGCACCCGGAGAAAACCCACCGCAGACACAGGGAGAACATGTAAACTCCATACAGAGGATGACCTGGGATGACCCCCGAGGTTGGACAACCCCAGGGTTTGAACCCAGGACCTTCATGCTGTGAGGCGACAGCGCTAACCACTGGGCCACCATGCCACATAACAATAAGCTGATAATGATGATAAGCTGCATTAGTACAATGGGCTAGCTTAAACCTAACCACATAAATCATTTACCAGATGCACATCAAAATCCTTCTTTGATTCTGTTTGATCAATACAGTTAACAGTAGAACACGTAGTTTCTCCCTCTGTGCTAATATGTGACATCTGTTATCACAAAATCTCTTCACGAAGTGATGCAGAAACTTTTACGCTCTGTGCCATATACAGTGCATCCAGAAAGTATTCACACCCCTTCACTTTCCCCACATTTTGTTATGTTACAACCTTATTCCAAAATGGATTA
>NC_079223.1:28851682-28988255 GCF_029633865.1 Lampris incognitus | reverse complement strand
TAGAGACTGGAGATCAGGTAGAGCAGGAGAAGGATCAGTTTGACGATGCTACGGCCAACGTGGATGCTAACGTGGATGTTAGCCAACATCCACAGGAAGGGCCAAGACGTCCAATTCTTAAAGCATACTGATCACGGATGTCTGGGACTCAGCAAAGGAGTTTCAACAGAAGCTGGTTTGAGCAATATGTCTGGCTGGAACACAACATCACCAAAGATCTAGCTTTTTGTTTTGCATGCAGTCATTTTTTACAACCAGGTCAGCACAGATTTCATTCTGAGTCATCGTTCACCATCACCGGCTTCCAAAACTGGTGAAAAGCTACAGCCCAGTTTAAGGCTCATAACGAAAGTGCGGGGCACAAATTTTCAATAGAGGCATGGACAGAATTCAAAATGAAGAAAGAAAGCAGCTTTAAAATAGCAAATATGCTTGTTAAAGGGACATTCGGCGCTTGTCAAGGAAAATCGGCAGTAATAATAACAATAATAATAATAATCCTTACATTTATATAGTGCTTGTCTGCATGAAGGCGGTAGTGGAGAGTTTGTGTTACATAGCCTGCCAAGGCATTGCTCAGCGAGGCCAGGCTGAGGGTGAGCAGTCATTCAATAGGGGGAATTTCATTGAACTGCTGCATGTAATCAGTATGTTTGACAGTACAGTAGCGAAAAAGATGGCCAATAACCCATCAAACGGCAAATACATACACCACGACATTCAAAATGAGATTTTTTTCGGTAATGGCAGATAAGTTGAGAAAAAAAATCAGTAATGAAGTGAGGAAGGCAGAGTATTTTGCACTCATGGTAGATGAGAGTAAAGGCATGAGTAAGAAAAGCAAATTTCTGTTGTGGTACGTTATTTGAACAGAGAGGCTATGCATGAGGAATTCTTACATTTTACTGCAGCTGATGGATTGGATGCAGACTCCCTACTGAACAGTATCAAAAATACTGTGTCAGTGCAACATTGATCTCAATGCATGTATCAGGCAGTGTTATGACGGCGTGGCCATAATGTCAGGATGTAACACCGGGGTGCAAGAAAAGCTTTGTAAAGAGGTGCCACGAGCACTTTACATACACCGCCACTAATAGGCTTAATCTGGTGTTGGTAGATTGCATAAACAATGTGAAAACAGCAGCTGAGTTTTTCGAAATGGTGCAAATGCTACCCTGCTAGACATGATTGACCAGTCGAACCCATGCAGGAAAGCCAAGGCAAAGGCTATATGTGCTGTCATAGACGAGCAGTTTGTCCTGCATCTGACTGTCTTTGAAGATCTATTCAGAGTGACTAAATTCATGTCTGATCAGCTGCAGTCACCCGATCTTGATCTAGCATCAGTGAGAGACCTGGCCCAGTCCGTAATCACTGCCATCTCCGAAAAACGCACAGAGGATTCATAGAAAAATATTAGAGAGTGAGCAGAGGACCTGTACCTGAAGGCTGGCATCACTGCACAGAGCCCACCGCATGAGAAAAGACAGGCCCAACCACCCTGACACTTGGAGGGTTTTGTAGTTGAGGCTCCAATAGAGAGAAGGTATGATACAATGGATGACATGTGAAAGCACTCGTTATTGACAGAGTCTTAACTGAAATGAAGAGACACTTTTCAACAGAAGCAAATGATGTGCTGATGGATGTGACAGCCCTGAGCCCTAAATCTTTTCTTAACAAACAATCTATACTGCCAGTGTCCCGGTTTTATGGAGTCGATGAAGAGAACTTGGCTGCAGAGTTACACCACCAGGTCTACCGGCTGCTGCAAAGAAACGAAGAGCAAGGACACACCATTAACAGCACCGTGGAGTTTCTGTCAATTATGAGCCCATACAAGGATGCATTTATTGACATGTATAAACTGATATGTATATCAATAACACTTCCTGTGTCATCAGCAAGCTGTGAGCAGAGTTTCTCTTGCTTTCGGCATTTAAAAACGTACCCGAGCAACAGCAGTGGGGACACCCGGAACTGTGACCTGGCATTGTTGGCCATAAACACCAGGAGGACAAAAGATTTGGACATTGATGAAATCATCGATGCCTTTGCCAACAATCAAAGTAACAGACACATTGTTCTTCTATGAAAACATCTAATGGTGAGTGACTGTCTTATAATGGCGCTGTATTACTAGGCCAGGTATAGTTGTTCTCGTGCATCACCATTATTCTTAATTTATATTCTGTAAGTTATCCTTTATTCTATGAGCTGTGCGCTCATTGTTTACTACGGAGCTGGCAGCATTGTTATATACCTGGAGATGTATGTTATGCTAAACGTCTAACGGTTTGTTATGGTTTTTGGGGTGTTGGAGAGAAATGGCAGTCACGTTGTATAATGCTACATTTGTACAGTTTTGGTTTTGATCTGGATCGAGGTCTGATACGCTGTTTTTAGACCAACAGCGGTGCATGAGGTTTCTGTCGCTGACCTGCTCTGTGTGTTTGTGTGTACGCATACAGTGTGTGGGCGCGCTGTTTTGAGTTTGAGCCTGATTCTGTTATCAGAGAAGATCCAATTGATTCACAGCACTGTAAGATGGCGACAGATGTACGCTTGCCCCCCCCCCCCCACCCCCTTGGTTCAGAGATGGTTGTTCCCTCTTAACATAGGGCTTAAGAGTACATCTGTCACCATCTTACACCATCTTACAATGTTGTGAATGGAAACATTCCCAAATCCTCTGAGAATAGTACTTATGGCCATTGAAACTCTAATTAATGGTCACACCCATAATTGCACATGAGACAGGTCATTGGTTTCGGTCATTATGCATCTGTGACCATCTTACAAAGCTGTGATTGCAACATTCCCTAATCCTCTGTGAATAGTACACATGGCCATTGAAACTCTAGTTAACGTCACACACATATTTGCACATGAAACTGGTCATTGGTTTCGGTCATTATGCATCTGTCACCATCTTACAATGCTGTGATTGCAACATTCCCTAATCCTCTGTGGAAGGTACACATGATCACTGAAACTAGTTGATGGTCACACCCATATTTGCATATGAAACTGGTTGTTGGTTTCGGTCGTTATGCAACTGTATTGTACTGTATTATACTGTATTGTTTATAAGAGTGGGGATACCTGCAGTCAGTTTAGACTGAAGATGTCACTTAGTTCGGTGATGAAATGTATCTGTCAGTAAATGTTTTATCTAGATGAACTGATTCAACCTTCTTTGATTTTCTTACCTGGATTATTGAGCATGCATCAAGAAACTTTACAGCTATACTCAAGGAAGCTTTGAGTGTCACTGAGAGCACAGTGGAGGCCCTAGTTTATGCTTGCCAGATAATGGCCCCTGAGAAGACACCACCTCAGTGTACTGTAAGAGTTGGACAGACTGGTGTAATTATTCCCGCAGGAAAAATCGGAGAAGTGAGGTGCAGGGTTGAGGTGGCCAGGGGGTGGCACAATGTTTTTTCAGCCCAGTCTGGAGAATAACTGCCCCGAGGGTTTAGAGCTGTTTCCAACTCTAGTAGATGTTCCTCATGGGTCATTGAAATGTACTAAAGTCCTCATTCAGAACCCCGCTAGACACGATATCTATCTAGCACAGAGAACAGTCATTGGAACTCTTGAAGAAGTCATTGGGGTGAAACCAGTCAAGTGTCCAACTTTGAGTTCTGAGCCCACACCTCAACCCAGTACCTAAACATGCTCAGCTCAGTTGAGTACAGACAAACAGACTAACATGTGAAAAGGAAAAGACAGACACACAAACGCGGAAATGATGAAAGATAAGTGGCATCCACCTGTTGACCTGTCACATCTTGGAGAGGATGAACAGAAGATAATCAGCAACATGTTATTCAACAAGTCAGATGTGTTTGTCAAGGATGACGCAGACATACTTTGCATCCCAAACCTACAACTAAAAATCCACCTATAAGGCGAAACACCAGTTCAAAAGTCCTATAATGCGACTCCAAAGCATCTGTACAGCAAGGTAAATGAATATGTGCAAAGCCTGCTTGACCATGGATGAATCAGAAAATCCACCTCACCGTATTCTTCCTGCAGTCTATGTTAGAAAAAAACACATGAGCTTATATCTATGCATTGATTTCTGTGGGCTTAACAGCAAAACAGCCCCTGACTGCTACCCACTCCCACACATCCAGGATCTGCTGGATAACCTTGGAGGCTATTCATGGTTTTCAATACTTGACCAGGGCAGTGCATACCACTTTGTTGACCAGGGCTCCAGGCATCTGACAGCTTTTAGCATGCTGTGGGGGCTATATGAGTGGCTCCGCCTCCCCTTTGGCCTGACCAATGCCCCAGCAGTATTCCAGAGATGTATGGAAGGTGTTCTTGACAGTCTGAGGGACGAGTGCTGCTCTCCATATCTAGATGACGTGCTGTGTTTTTCCAAAACCCTTCATGACCATGTTGAGGGTCTGAGGAGAGTGCTGTGTCATTTACGGGAGCATGGTGTTAAGTTACACCCAAAGAAATGTGAGCTTTTCAAGCGCCAGGTGAGGTATGTTGGGCATCTGGTGACAAGTGAAGGTGTTCAGGTAGACCCTAAGGACCTGGAAGCAGTGCTTCAGTTGAAGGAGAGAGAACCAAAGAACATGAGAGAAGTTTGCGCTCTGCTGGGGTTCTTAGGCTACTATCAGTCCTTCATTTGACTCTTCCAGGAGAGCATGGCCAGCTTCAAGAGAGCCCTGGCGAGTCCAGTACGTGATCTGTTACATCTAGGTCCACCAAGGCTACACTGAAAGGCACAAAGATTGGCCAATTGCCATCCAAGACACCCAAACACAGCGCTGTTGTATCTCACTTTGTCAGCATGCTGAACAAACCCCCCCCCCCCCCCATCTTGGCCTACTCAGACTTTCATTTACCATTCGTTTTACACAACAATGCATCCAACGAAGGTCTGGGGGCTGTGCTATTCCGGGAACAGGGAAATAAACTCTCAGTGCTTACTGATCCAGGATGCTCATGCTTGCTGAGAAAAATTACCACCTCCATTCTAGCAAGCTCTAGTTCCTTGCTTTAAAGTGGGCAGTCTGTGATAAATTTAGGGACTTACCTGTATTATGCACCCACATTTACTGTATACACAGATAAAACCCCCTTACTTAAGTTTTAAGCACAGCCAAATTAAATGCTATCAGACAGTGCTGGGTGGGTGAGTTGGCTGACCTCAATTTTACGATCAAATACAGGCTAGGCCAGGCAAATAATGATGCTGATACCCTGTCTCAGTATCTGTTGAAGCTACAAGCCCATATGAGAGAATACATCAAGACCATGCTCCCAGATGTGATTTTCACCATCTGGCAAGGGGACAAGGCCAAAAGAGAGAAGGATGTGCCATGGGTGACAGCATTACAGATTTGTTCCTGTGATGATGACTCATGTCTTATGAGCACGCCCATGGGCACCCCAGAGGACATCAGAGCTGCCCGGAGCATCTATCTGCGAAGTGACAACATTAAAAAAGAGAGGATGGAATCCTAATGATAAAGACAAGAGACAGATGGGACTGAAATTTGGTTTTACTATCGACAATCTTAATCTGTTCTGGGCATGCTTGTCTTTAAATTTAAACATGATGGACTTCATCCAAATCAAGCAGGCTCATGAATGCTAGCTGCAAACGAGTTTCAATGTCTACAACTCGTTTCCGTGCTATGGACAACATCATTTGGCACCCGCACACAGGTGTGGACAGTTCCATCTAAGGGTGGACCTGAATATCGGACTATTCGGGTATTCATTCATTGCATCCGTATTGGTTGAAATTTTGGTATTCGGATAGTTGGTTGTTTTTGTTTTTTTTTGTTTGTTGCTAAATGTAGGCGATCAAAGCGTGTCAGGAGTGATTTGCGACAGAAGGGTACCAGCAAGAGTTAAAGGGAAGGTTTACAAGATGGTTGTGAGACCAGCTATATTATGTGGTTTGGAGACAGTGGCACTGACGCAAAGACAGGACGCGGAGCTGGACGTGACAGAGTTGAAGATGCTAAGATTTTCATTGGGAGTGATGAAGAAGGACAGGATTACGAATGAGTATATTAGAGGGACAGCTCAGTTTGGATGGTTTGGAGACACACTGAGAGGTGTGTCTCCAAATGACCACTACTACTACTACTACTACTACTACTACTACTACTACTACTACTTTCGGCTGTTCCCGTTACGGGTCGCCACAGAGGATCATCTGTTTCCATCTCTTCCTGTCCTCTGCATCTTCTTCTGTCACACCAGCCACCTGCATGTCCTCCCTCACCCCATCCATAAACCTCCTCTTTGGCCATCCTCTTTTCCTCTTCCCTGGCAGCTCCATATTCAGCGTCCTTCTCCCAATATACCCAGCGTCTCTCCTCCACACATGTCCAAGCCATCTCAATCTTGCCTCTCTTGCTTTTTCACCAAACCGTCCAACCTGAGCTGTCCCTCTAATATAATCATTCCTAATCCTGTCCTTCTCGTCACTCCCAATGCAAATCTTGTAAACCTTCCCTTTAACTCTTGCCTTTAACTCTTAGCAGTAACGTTACTATCTTGTGAAAATGGCCTCGGCAAAACCAAACACTGAAGGGATAACTGTAGTGTCAAAGAGGAGCAGTACGTTGCTTGTCTGGACCTATTTTGGATTTAGGAAAGAAGATGCTGAACAGAGTCAGGTATTGTGCGGAATTGGGGGAGAGATCCCTCCTCTGTTGCGCTCCTGAGGTTTCTTCCTATTCAGGTTCATACATTACATTACATTACAGTAATTTAGCCGACGCTTTTATCCAAAGCGACTTACAATAAGTGCATTTAACGTAGGAAATCAGGAGAACTACTAGTCATCAGAGGTCATAAGTGCTGAGGGGGCCCTCAACACGGTGACCAAGGCTGGGTTTACGGCTTTGGTAGAGACACTTGATAAACAGTACAGCATGCCATCTCGCACATATTTTAGCTAGGTTGCCATTCCAGAGCTATATAAAACATGCAGGCAGAGGAGAGTCACAGTGGAGCTAAAAACAGTGGAGTTTTTCGCTACTACCACAGACAGTCAAGCGTACAGCAGAACCCATTTCATTAATGAAGAATTCAACCTCAAAGCTCGCTGTCTTCAGACTGCTTACTTCCCAGACAACCACCCTGGGGAGGACATTGCAGCCGGCCTGAGAAAAGAGCTAGTCAGCTGGGATCTTGATGAAGAAAAACATTTTTGCCTAATGATGGACAATGCATCGAACATGGTGAAGGCAGTGAGTGGACCAGGCTCCTGTGTTTCATCCACCTATTACATCCTTGCCATTGGTACCTTCTTTTTTTCCCCTGTATTATTGTGTGTGTGTGTGTGTGTGTGTGTGTGTGTGTGTGTGTGTGTGTGTGAGTGAGAGAGAGCGTAAGAAGAGAATGTGAAAGATTAAGAACAGAATAGCTGTTAGAAAGATTGTTTATTTTCTAATGTAGCTGTGTGTGTGCTTGTGATAGCCTAGTAACACACAACTTATTGTATTAAGTACACTGATTTAATTTTTTTTCATTTCTTTCAGAAAATGCAATGAAAGATGACAGTGTCAAGAGCAACAGAGCTGTGCAAGAAGCTGATGGGGCACTTCTCTCACAGCTGGAAGAAGAAGTCAGTAATCACTTAGACACAGAGGGAGCTCAGTCTTCTGGGCACAACCTCATAACGTGAGTGCCCAACATGATGGGGATCTAAAGAAATGATTGCAAGAGTGCTGGAACAGACCAAGGCCATTTCCCTGGTATTGTCAGGCGATCGAAATGCGCACCCCCTCATCCCAACCTGGCAGGATATATTGATGTGTTAGAGTCCATTCACAAGTTGCTACATCCTCTCCAGGAATTTACTGATACTCTTTCTGGAGAGGACTATATCAGCATCTCCTACCTCAAGCCAATTCTCCATCTTCTGGCCACATCAGTCCTGGCTGAAGATGATGAGGACACTGACCTGTCTAGGTCGATTAACACCAAGGTCCTGGCATACCTCAATGACAATTTCTTTTTTTTTTTAAATTTCGCCCCCTTTTTCTCCCCAATTGTACTTGGCCAATTACCCCACTCTTCCGAGCCATCCCCAGTCGCTGCTCCACCCCCTCTGCCGATCCAGGGAGGGCTGCAGAGTACCACATGACTCCTCCGATGCATGTGGCGTTGCCAGCCACTTCTTTTCCCCTGACAGTGAGGAGTTTCGCCTGGGGACATAACTACGCGTGGGAGGATCACGCTATTCCCCCCGATCAGGTGCTCCGACCGACCAGAGGAGGCGCTACTGCAGCAACCAAGACACATACCCACATCTGGCTTCCAATCCGCAGACACGGCCAATTGTGTCTGTAGGGACACTCGACCAAGCCAGAGCTAACACTGGAATTTGAACCTGTGATCCCTGTGCTGGTAGGCAACGGAATAGACCGCCATGCCACCCAGATGCCCTCTCAATGACAAATATAGCGACCCTGACACCCAGGAGCTTTTGGATGTTGCATAATTTCTGGACCCGAGGTTCAAAACACAGTAAATCAGCGCAGACCACATCCATACCATTAAGACCCGACTGAAGACTGAAATGGAACAGTCAGCAAGACGTCTGTAAATAATCAAGTTAAGATAAAGTCTAATAATAGTAGTAATAATAACAAAATATGATATTGACAATGTTATTCTCTCTCTCTCTCTCTCACACACACACACACACACAAACACACACACACACACATATACACTGTTACGGATATGTTTTGGTTTCTTTCTTTCCCCTTCCATTCTATCTATTGTGCAGAGCTGATTGTAAACATGAGCTGCCACAGCTACGCTTATTATTATGTGTTGTACGCTGTGTGACGCCTGTGAGATTAAAAAAAAGGGAAGAAACTACAAATCCCAGTGCAGCAGGTTTCCTCAGTGTGACGTCATGTCCTGCCCATTCGTTTAGCGGGAAGGTCTGATTGATAATTGGTCACCGCTGTTAGGCACAAGATGAGACAAGAGTTAGGGAACTGTATGGCACATGCCAAGCGGAAGACACAGCTGTTTCCTGGACACCTCTCTCTTCACCAAAAACAAGAAATTTGAACACCATCCACACAAACACGACTGGCTGCTCACGGGAGCTGGGGTTGCATTATTCGGACCACTGAGAGGAGATGTCCTTGCGGGGGTCCCGAACCGGCTCATGGCTGCAGTGACGGTAAACACAGCTGCCAGTTTACTCACCTCTGTTTTCATATCAGCTCTGTGTTTGTTTTTTTCTCTTCTTTTCACATTGTGCTACTGCAGTGGCAAGCTCCGGTTGCGTGCTTGTCACGGCTGTACCATAACTATATATATACTATACACACACACACACACACATACACATACATACATATATATATATATTTTTTAATCTGGTAGATGAGGTCCCATACTGAAACTTTCGAAGCCTCAAATTGCAAAGCACGCTGCAGAAAAGGCAAAGAAGCCTCTCGGTAGCTTTTTCATGACCAGTGTGGCATTGCCTGCTTTGCCTGTTCAACCTGAAGATGTCGTGGAGGCTGAGTTGAATAGTTACCTGATGACCCCTTCCACTGATGGAGATGAAGATCCCCTGGCCTGGTGGAAGCTACACAAGATCAACTTTCCATAACTGAGAAAGTTGACCTGCAAGTATCTTTGTGTACCAGCCACAAGTTCCCCTCAGAACGTCTGTTTAGCACTGGAGGGAATATAGTAACTTGTACTCGTTCTTCCTTAAAACCAGTAAAACTTGATATGCTGGTTTTCCTGGCAAAAAACCCTGTGAGCTACTGAGAACCATACAGTAGGATGACATAGTGGCTGGCAGAACCATACACCTTGTGCACTTTAGTCTGTGTGGTTTGTTACCGTAACTGACTGGATATCAGTAAGATTAATCTTTAATATTTATATTAATGTTCACAGTGTTTGGCCTCCTGTATTTTTGGCAGTGCCACTGTCTCCAAACCATATAACATGGCTGGTCTCACAATCATCTTGTAAACCTTCCCTTTAACTCTTGCTGGTACCCTTCTGTCACAAAGCACCCCTGACACTCTTCTCCACCCACTCCACCCTACCTGCACTCTCTTCTTCACCTCTCTTCTGCACTCCCTGTTACTTTGGACAGTTGACCCCAAGTATTTAAACTCATACATCTTTGTCACCTCTGCTCCTTACATCCTCACCATTCCACTGTTCTCCCTCTACTACTACTACTTTCGGCTGCTCCCGTTAGGGGTCGCCACAGCGGATCATCCGTTTCCATTTCTTCCTGTCTTCTCCGTCTTCCTCTGTCACACCAGCCTTCCTGGCCTTCCTCTTCTCCTCTTCCCTGGCAGCTCCATATTCAGCATCCTTCTCCCAATATACCCAGCGTCTCTCCTCCACACATGTCCAAGCCATCTCAATCTTGCCTCTCTTGCTTTTTCACCAAACCGTCTAACCTGAGCGGTCCCTCTAATATAATCGTTCCTAATCCTGTCCTTCTCGTCACTCCCAATGCAAATCTTAGCATCTTCAACTCTGCCACCTCCAGCTCCGCCTCCTGTCTTTTCGTCAGTGCCAATGTCTCCAAACCATATAACATAGCTGGTCTCACAACCATCTTGTAAACCTTCCCTTTAACTCTTGCTGGTACCCTTCTGTCGCAAATCACTCCTGACACACTTCTCCACCCACTCCACCCTGCCTGCACTCTCTTTTTCACCTCTCTACTGCACTCCCCATTACTTTGGACGGTTGACCCCAAGTATTTAAACTCAAATGCCTTCGTCACCTCCACTCCTTGCATCCTGACCATTCCACTGTCCTCTCTCTCATTCACGCATAGGTATTCCGTCTTGCTCCTACTGACTTTCATTCCTCTTCTCTCCAGTGCATACCTCCACCTCTCCAGGCTCTCCTCAACCTGCCCCCTTCTCTCGCTACAGATCACAAAGTCATCCGCAAACATTGTTGTCCAAGGAGACTCCTGCCTGATCTTAACCTGTCCATCACCATTGCAAGAAGAAAGGGCTCAGATCCGATCCTTGATGTAATCCCACCTCCACCCCTTCTGACATTCCAACCACATGCTTCACCACTGTCACACTTCCCTCATACATATTCTGTACCACCCCTACATCTCTGCAACTCCCGGCTTTCTCATACAATACAACACCTCCTCTCTCGGCACCCTGTCATATGCTTTCTCTAAATCCACAAAGACACAATGTAACTCCTTCTGGCCTTCTCAATACTTCTCAGTCAATATTCTCAAAGCAAACATCACATCTGTGGTGCTCTTTTATGACATGAAACCATACTGCTGCTCACTGATCACCATCTCTTCTCTTAACCTAGCTTCTATTACTCTTTCCCATATCTTTATGCTGTGGCTGATCAACTTTATACCTCTGTATTGATACAGTTCTGCACATCAACCTTATTCTTGAAACTTTTGCCTCTTCATAATTTTTATTAAAGATTTGATAAAGCAGGAGCAACCACTCGACATGTTTTTTTTTTTATGAGTTTTAACCAATCATGGTTTGCTGTGCAACGGATAATCTCAACCAATGATATGTGAGCAGAGTATTGTTATCCAATTAGCAAGCTTCGTTCTGTGAGTTTGCATGTAGCATGCTTTGCACACATGATTCTAAGTCTCTGCATAAGATGGAATATACATTTATGAAAGCATGTGAGGACACAAGTGGCGCAGAGCATGGTAAAAAGAATAAATGCCGGTGGGCTCTGGCTGGATGAAAAGGGTGGGGGCAGACAAACACTGGGGACTTGGTGTCATAAAGTTAAAAGAACCTTGTGCATGCTTTTGCACCATGTGTTCAAAGAAGGTGCTGTTTTGACACAATGCTAATCCAGTGCAGTTCTTTTAATTTTTGTTGTTGCACTAGCTCAAAATCAGTTTCATATTTATAATTTCATTAGGTACATTTCATAGGAGAAGAAAGAAAGCAAGTTCATTATTGGAGCCTTTTA
Organism: Lampris incognitus; assembly: GCF_029633865.1. Classification (NCBI taxonomy): domain Eukaryota; kingdom Metazoa; phylum Chordata; class Actinopteri; order Lampriformes; family Lampridae; genus Lampris; species Lampris incognitus. The sequence goes on along the minus strand of NC_079223.1, from coordinate 28,976,264 downwards.
GGCTCAGAAATGTATGTTGCTTTAACTCCTTGTGAAATGTCAGTAATCTCAGGACGGGATATAGTTTTATTTCTTTGCATTTCTGTTGATGAGTTCGGGGTGTGGAAGTGTTTATTGAATGGAGTGGATGGAGTAGTTGCTTTGTCTTTACTTTTGTCTTTCCCTGTGGTGCAAAACCAGTAGTAAAACACATCAATGTTTTGTTCCAAGTCTATCGTGTTTAGTACAAAAAGTGAAAGAAACGGGTTTAATGTGTCAGTGGGCAGATAACTGTTTCCGTTTACAGACTCAAGCAGTAGCAAGGTTGCGACATCTTGCCACATCCGTTATGTATGACAATTTCTATTTTTTCCTGAATACCTACCAAGGAAAATTAGACAACTCATAAAAGATAAATAAAACAGAAAAAAGCCAAAGGCAAAAAAACTGGAAGAAAAAAAAACAGTTTAAATAACAAGGATGAAACAAAAGAAATTATAGAAAGGCCTCGTGATAAAAGCCAGTTTTAAGAAGCTTGATTCTCTGTCTTTGGGTCTTATTTAATCCTCTGAGAACTATTCACTGTTCATTTAGGGAAGATTAATCACAACTGTATATATGTGTATTGAAATTTTTAAGTCGCTCAATTTGTCTCTAATTCAAAACACACTGAGCCACCTACTCTCTCTCTCCCTCTCTCCCTCTCGCTCTCTCTCTCACAGAAACACACACACTCAAGGGGACCCCCCGAGTATCACAAAACATTCATCAGCCCCAACTTCCTGACCCCTCTGTGTCACTAACCCCTTAGTCAATCGGTATCAAACCATATAGCGCCTCTCTGTCTGACTTTGTACAAGTACATAACAGCCCCCTCTTACCCCCATAGAGCCCTCATAACCCCAAAGCACTCTTCTAAACTCATACATTCTCCTTAAAAGTCAATACAAACCAACAGTGCACATTAGTCAGTGCCCTGTTCTAATGACTCCCCCCCCCAAAGCCCTTCGCCCCCCCAGCCCCTCGCCCCCTTCGAACCCCCAATCACAACACTCCACATCCAGGTGATTAATGAGGTCACCCCAGCGTGTTGCACCAGGTCAGAGGTTGACCTAACACTCCTTGTGGGTTAATGTGAGTTACAGGAGTTGTGGTTTGCTGGTTCAACCAAACTCTTAAAACTCAACATTATCACACTGCAATCCTTTTGGATACCAGTAGAGAGAGACAAAGATTGACAGAAATTTTTATTTTTCCCTGACAATTAAAATGATGCAGGCCTTACTATGAATATAATTTTAATAGGTAATACTACCGTCAATTATCTATATTCCCGTGATCCAATTCATGGTTGTGGCTGGAGTCTATCCCAATAGGCATTGGGCAGAAAGCAGGGAGGATACTGGACATGCCACCAGTCCATCCCAGCGCCCACACTGCCATTAAGACCTATGGGCAATTTAAAGAATCCACTTCAGCTAACACGCATGGCTTTGAACTACGGGAGGATACCCTTGCAAACATGGGGTGCATATGCAAACTCCACAAAGATGGGCTGGAATTGAAACCAGGAGCCTGTTGCTTTGAGACAGCAGTTTTAACTACTATGCCTTTGTGTTGCCATATTCAGTACTTATTATAATGTAGTTTTTTTTTTTTAAAGTTTTTATTCAGTTTATTTGAAACGTTGAAAAAATAAAATTAAAATGTATAAGAAAAAAAATCAAAACAAGCAAACAATATCATCATCAAACTTTTGTTTCAAATCTCGGCAGTTCCAAAAGGAGTAGGCAGAAGTTAAAAACTTTTCTAGCCCTACCCCCTTCTTCTATTTTAATATTTCAGCAGTGAACTGTGTGATTTAAATGAAAACTCAACCATCTACCACCAGTCTTTTAAATTTGATTATTGTTTCACATGCTTTCATTGCATGACTGCAATGGTTCCATATATTGATTCCTTTGGTTGTGACACAATGATATTTTGCATTTGTCCTTACTAGGTTTTGTTTAAACGTACATATTCCTCTCAGGTCATAATTACTTTCCCTCAACTGGACCAACCCCTGGATACTGTTGGGTACTTTATGATTTAATACTTTGTACATGATTTGAGCAGTTTTAAAGTCCACCAGATCTTTGAATTTTAGTGTTTTTAGTTTGATAAAGAGTTGGTTGGTTGGTTCTCTGTAATTGGCTTTGTTTACTATCCTTATGGCTCTTTTTTGAATAATGAAGCTTGAATCAGTGTTGGTTTTATATGTGTTCCCCCACACTTCCACACAGTAGGTGATGTATGGAAGTATGAGGGAACAGTACAAGGTGTATAATGAAGCCTGATTTAGAAGATCTTTGACTTTGAATAGTATTGTGATTGATTTTGGATACTTTATGTAATAGAATGGAAAATATAGAATATAATAACTCAAGAACCACGTTAATGTCCTTTTGGTTGGTTCTCAGAAATTTTTTTTTGTAAATGTATCAAGCACTAGTACAGATTAAAATCAGAGGAATAAGGGTAAAGCAAATTTATTTAGCTCAAATACTCTACTCCCTGGTACACTACTCCCACACCATGAAACCGACGTTGATTTCTCTCACACAATTCTCATAGGAACAAATTTAGGGAAGTTTAAGAGGAAGTTATGAGAACATTCTTGAATTAAAGCCCAATGAGTCCTTTTCTACTCTAAACCTTTCTAAACCTTCGCAACAATAACCACCAAGTAGAATTAGTTCAGTTCTAGATGTTAACATGCTGTGCTGTAAAATTTTGCCACATCACAACTTTCTCAAAGTGTTCTCTCCCAGTTTCCTCAGGATGACCTGCCAAATTCACCTCAAGGGAGAGAGGCCTTTTCAGGCCACAAGGCCTTGCTCGGTAGGACAGAGGAGTGTGTTCCTGACTGGACCCCGCTGGGTTGAGTCAGATCAGGGAAGTGTGTGTGTGTGTGTGTGTGTGTGTGTGTGTGTGTGTGTGTGTGTGTGTGTGTGTGTGTGTGTGTGTGTGTGTGTGTGTGTGTGTGTGTGTGTGTGTGTTTTAATCTCAGGAAGATGAACACATACGCTTCCTCCAACAGACATCGTTGTCATTGATTCATTTAGATCTGGGAGCTGCCCATTAAAAACCTTTGCTTTACACTGCTTAATTGGAGAGGTTGGGAATAGATCTCCTTATTCTGTCATACCTTGACCTTGGTAAAAGGAGGTGAAAACATTTCTCATCCCCCCCCCCCCAAAAAAAAAAAGATTGCCTCTCTGTCCTCAGTTCCAAGCATTCATCCCAGAAAATTATAGGACGTCGTGGTAATCTACTGGTTTGAGTAGCGGGATCAATTTTTCATATATCAAAGCTTGGGCCCATGTTTAGTTGTATGCATAACAAAAAACTTGCATGAAAATCCTCCTCCTTCTCTCAGCTTGTCCCGTTTCTCAGGGGTCACCACAATGGATTTTACAGTTTCCATCAGTATCCAGTGTGGGCACAGCAGGGATGGCGCCATCATGGCGGCCGTTGTTAACCCTGGCCTCGGCCGATCCGGTATGGTCTTGTCAATCCGCATAATGATTTGGCAAAATTTTACGTCGGATGCCCTTCCTGACAAAACCACTACCCCTATGGACGGGGGCACAGGTAAAGCGCTGGATGCCATCCCAGTATTCATGGACTTTTGCCCATGCCTGTTGCATGGCAATCATAAAGAATTGTAAAATGAGACCGCAGAAATTAATATTCTTGTATACCGTATTTTCCGGACTACAAAAACACGTAGTTGCAAGAAAAAAAGAAAAGAAAGAAAAACACATTTAAGTCGCTTCAGTGTATGGCGGTATTGTATTTTCAATTGAGTCACAAGATTAAACAGTGCCATCTAGTGGCCTTATTTGAAATGCAGTGTATTCGTCTGATGAAATTACATTGCATAAATCGTTTTGGAATATAAGCCGCAGGACCAGCCAGATGAGTGAATAAATGACGATTTATAGTCTGGGAAATATGGTACATGATTTCACAGAGGGATGAATTTTCAGCTAGCTTTTCTCCTTTATCCAGCTGCTGACATTCTGGCCCCTAACTTTCTGCAAGCCTCTATAGTGTTGTTGCAAAGTTTTATTTTCGTCTCGCTCATACAAAGAAAAGTGTCAGTTAAACGTTTGTGTTTGGTTTAGGACAGCACATCTGGGTCACATTTCAAGATAATGCATGTTAATAACAGAACCTTGACATAATGTGTTATTAGGAACATGTGCTTTGTTTAAAAGTGCGTTAATACAAGTGTGTTGCCATACATACAGAAATGGAAGGACGTTTGAAATGAGAAACATTAAAGTGCTTATGCGTCACACCATTGCTATGCACACCGACTTGTCTTAGTCATTTGCAGCATAGACTAGTGATGTAAGGCTCTAATTTTTGATGATGCAGTGGAAGAAATTGGCGCCGTAGAAGATGTACTGCAGCTGTTGAATAGATAATGCCTTTAGTGGATTCTCAGAACATTGTGGAGAAAAGCTACAACTGAGATCACAAACCACATGGCACCGCAGTTCAGTCAGTTTACTTAACGATTCACATAGCATGGTTTTAAGTGTGAATTTAATCTACTCCACTCATTAATCTACTCCAGGGAAAACATAATATCTACATTAGAGAGTGCATTTACAGGCTACAAATCACGCGGTCATCTTTTTACATCTATAAACAGTGCAGTATGTTTTAGAGTTGTGTTCACCTGAATCAGAGGCTGCTAGTCAGGGATTCTGATCATTTAGAGAAGCAGAATTGAATCTGTGCTGTTGGCTGCAAGCACAGCCAATGAGCACAGCGCGGTAAAATAAATGACTGGAAGTATAAGAGACAAACATTTTGAGAATCGCTGACGTATAGAAAGATGACAAATTATAAGGACATGTATAATTTTTATTCCTACATATGTTCACTCATCGGTCCTCGTTTGACATATCTGTTTTGCTATCTATCCATCTGTGTGTCTGTCTAAATACAAACAAAAAACACAGAAATTGTGCATAACTTAACATCTGTACAACAGGAAATTTGTAGACGGTAAGTCTGCACCCCAGAGTTTACACATTGCAATGTAAGGAATCCAGCTGCACTTGCTTAGAGACTTATTTTAATCCTTTTCATTGTCTCAACCTTTGTGGCGGCACGGTGGTGCAGTGGTTAGCGCAGTCACCCCACAGCAAGAAGGTCCTGGGTTTGAGCCCTGCGGTAGTCCAACCTTGGGGGTCGTCCCGGGTCATCCTCTGTGTGGAGTTTGCATGTTCTCTTCGTGGCTGCGTGGGTTCCCTCCGGGTGCTCCGGTTTCCTCCCACAGTCCAAAGACATGTAGGTCAGGTGAATCGGCCGTACTACATTGTCCCTAGGTGTGAATGAATGTGTGTGTGTGTTTGTGTGTTTGTGTGTGTGTGTGTGTGTGGGGTGGGGTGGGGTGGGGCCCTGTGATGGCCTGGCGGCCTGTCCAGGGTGTCTCCCCGCTTGCTGCCCAATGACTGTTGGGATAGGTTCTCGCGACCCCTATGTAGGATAAGTGGATTGGATAATGGATGGATGGATGTCTCGTGTCAAACACATGGCCAGGAATTTAGCTGGGATTACCTTGGTGCTGCTGTTTAAAAGTCTTATACCGGTTTCATACAAAGGTCTATAAGCACCCTCCAAACAACTTGAACTTTAGGCAGGCCTTTAACACCCCCCCCCCCCCACCCAGTCGGTTTGGTAAGAGCCTGTCCTCTTTGGAGAGGGCTTGACCAGGATTAAAGGGTGTTTCTGTCGCTCTTATCTAGTATTTGAGCACTTGATCATGGAGGCGTACCCTAATCCAAACATCGATGCGGCTCCATCAACACGCTCTCCTGGAGCAGCGCGGCGACAAAGGGCCTGATGGGGGCCTGCTTAAAGGCGTGCACACTTACACACACACACACACACACACACACACACACACACACACACACACACACTGAAAGAAAGAAGGGGAACAGAGAAACACAAAGATCCTTTTTTAAGGATTGTTGTTTCCGCTGTTGCTCGCTTTGATAGTTGATGCCAAACGTCTAATCTCATAAACTTCAGCCCGTTCTCTTCTCTTGGACTCAGATTGAAGGGCTGTGACTAAAGCGTATGTGCGTGCAAGTGCGCGTGCACGATGTTGAGCTTGTTTGGAAAATCTAAGTGGGAGATTAAATCAGGTTGGTCGATCACTAGTGGATTTGTTTACGGCGGCCTGCAGACAGATATGATAAGCTGTTTCTGTCACATCTGTCAGGAATAATTGCAAACGTGTGCGCCCTCCAATGTAACATTTGCAACAATGGAGGGGGAAACAATTGTTAAAAACCAACATGAAACATTTAAAAGTTCGAGGGTGCGTTCTGAAAATATCCGGTGCCTTAGAATGATACCAATGCAATAAATGGAAAGATACAGATATCTTTCTTTAGATTTCCAGATGTAATCCTCATGAATAATACTGAGGTAGTCTAATACCTTCGTGTTGCTTTATCCTCTGCATAATCTGCTGTGATATGAGAACTCATAACCAGGATTTATACACTTGTGCATTAGCTATGATGAATGTACATGGGTTCCCTGGATGCATAACCACCTCTATCCTTAAGGGTGTGTGTTCGTCTTTTACCACCATCCTTTTTTTGTGTTGGCTAAAGTGTGTTTTTTTCTTTCCCCATAATGAAGCACTTGGTAATCTTTTCTCTAAAAAGTGACATGAACTTATATATATTATTTTTTTTTGTTGTTGAATTTTTCCCCTTTTTCTCCCCAATTGTATTCGGCAAATTACCCCACTCTTTCGAGCCGTCCCAGTCGCTGCTTCATCCCCCTCTGCCGATCCAGGGAGGGCTGCAGACTACCACATGCCTCCTCCGATACATGTGGAGTCTCTTCTTTTCACCTGACAGTGAGGAGTTTCACCGGGGAGACGTAGCACGTGGGAGGATCACGCTATTCCCCCCAGTTCCCCCTCCCCTGAACAGGCGTCCTGACCGACCAGAGGAGGCGCTAGTGCAGCGACCAGGACACATACCCACATCCGGCTTCCCACCCTCAGACACGGCCAATTGTGTTTGTAGGGACGCCCGACCAAGCCGGAGGTAACACGGGGATTCGAACCGGCGATCCCTGTGTTGGTAGACAACGGAATAGACCGCTACGCCACCCGGATAGAAATATTCTTTAAGTAGCCCATATTTTGCTCACTTCAAATTTTTGTACTTTCATATTCAATATTATATTCATGAAAAGTCTCAGGACCCAAGAAAAAGAATTAAATCCTAATTAAAGAAATAAACAGTAACAGGGAAATAATCAAGCTATTTTTGATAACCACCAAATATAAAAAAATTCAGAAATAAAAGAACCCCCCCCCCCAAAAAAACAACCTGAAATGTGCTTTGTATTTTGGTAATTAAGTTGTTTCTAGGTACATTTCTTCCCGTCATTTTACCTTGCATTGTGTTCGTGTATGCATGTGTGTAGGTCTGTGAGCGGGAGAGCGCGAGAGAGGGAGAGAGATGGCAACAATTCAGAGGATTGGATGAAAATGAAAAGAATGACCCCATGGCTCCAGCGGTTATTTGACAGGACTGTAGATCATACCCGTGGATGAGTGGTAATTGCCATTGACTGCACTGTGTTTTTCATGGGTGAGAGAGGGACAGAAAGAGAAAGAGAGAGAGGGTCGCTGGTGCTTTGGTAAACATAAAAAGAGAAGTGCTGCGCTCATTTGGGGTTTCTGAGGAAATTGCATACGGGGGCTGGAGCCAGACCTGGGCTCTGGTGATAGGGGGTCGAGTCCGGCCCAGAGTACCATTAGTGAGCGCCATGTGGAGCCGTGTAGGACAAGCTGTGTCTGGCTTTGTGAACATTTGCCTTTGTGTCCGTTTTGATAGGACTTTAATGTGTGTGTGTGTGTGTGTGTGTGTGTGTGTGTGTGTGTGTGTGTGACTGAGAGAGGGAAGGCATGCCTTTATGTGTATTTTCTTTCAACCTTAGGATTTTGATGGCTGGAGAGCTATTTGCTGTGTGTTTTTTCTGTGCATGTTAATAGTTGCAAGTTTACAGGAAAACGCAAGAAAAAACTGTGACGTTCTACAGAACTTCAAGGACATAATGACGATAAGAGAGAACCCTGTGTGTGTGTGTGTGTGTGTGTGTGTGTGTGTGTGTGTAGACATGACCTAGTCTACCAGTGGGTCCTAGATGAGAAGGCATGCCTATAAATCTAGGCAATACTGCCAACGGAAAACTGGAGTCTCCTCTCCAATGGGGGCTACCTGCAGACTAAACATTGTTGACCCCAGTGCTGACCTCTTGACACACACACACACACACACACACACACACACACACACACACACACACACACACACACACACACACACACACACACACACACACACAGTTTTTTTTACTAAACATGTTGACCCCAGTGCTGACCTCTTAACACAATCACACACACACACACGCGCACACACACACACATGCAAATATGACTATGCAATATTTACGTGTGGACCTATTCTAATTATATTCACCTAGGCCTAAATCTATCATTCATCTTCTTCAATACTAAAACTAGACTTTCCATATGTTCAACAAATAATTTAAGCACTTTCACTTATTGACCAACTGAGCGATTGGACTTGTGCACATTCATTATGACAGGTTTACAAATGATTGCAGAATCGGCATTCATCAGAATGAAACCGGTGAAAGTCACAAGATTTCTCATGCACGTCAGAACAAATCTCCATGTAGAAACAGTTAGTGCACGAGGGCCATTGTTTTTAAGCGTGCCAATTTCAGAGACCTGTAAAAACAACTGCAACCCACTACTGTGCTATTCATTTCAACCAGGACTCCTCGTTGCTGCTCTGAAGTAGCCTTTGAAGCTCGTGGGTGCAGACGTTTTAATTGCTATTGGTGTTTCGGGCCCGACAGTTGTATTATAGGTAAAAACAAATTGTGGGAGCTGCTGCAAGATTCAACCTATATGTGGAACATTTTCCTATATACAATCCCATCACAAATTATTACTTTACAAACTGTACTTTTAGCATCAGGTTGCTGCCAAGATCATGTCACCTGTTAAACATTTGGCTTCTCCTGCAGCTCCTCTTGCTATTTGTTATTTGCGCAGAGGTGCTTTCCCAAATATCATTCTCCATCACACAGTTCAATTTTTTTCTACTTGCCTTGATTTCAAAACTTTATTCATAGCTTGCAAACAATCCTTACAGCATTTGTTGTGCTGCTTCAATATGATTAGGTGCTAATGCATGCTCCCCTTATAGCACAGTATGTAATGGTTAAGCAAAAAATGTGGAGAGAAATAATTTCTTTAAACTCACACCCAGATTTATTTGATCCTTTGACCCTTCCACATGCTACGTCCCCCCGGTGTAACTCCTCACTGTCAGGTGAAAAGAAGCAGCTGGCAACTTCACATGTATCGGAGGAAGCATGTGGTAGTCTGCAGCCCTCCCCGGATCGGCAGAGGGAGTGGAGCAGAGACCAGGACGGCTCGGAAGAGTCGGGTAATTAGTCAGATACAACTGGGGAGAAAAAGGGGGAGGGGGAAATCTTTAAAAAAAATGGACCATTATCGATTAGTACAGCTTTGGGGCAAGCAATGACTTTGCAGCTCCAGGTGAATTACATCCAAGAGAACATTTTCAAGTGGTGTAAATTGGACGCCCTCTTGCACAACGTAGTTGGGTGACTGCTTTATCTTGCTATGTTTTATGGCAGCCCAGTTAGTCGACAAACTCTCTGTGATGCGAGAGAAGACTATTTTCATGTCAGTGTGCCATTTCTCCACTCTCCATATTTGCACCAGCAACCCCAGTATCCTAATTCTTAGTGTAGATATTGCCAGTATGTGCTTTACATTGAATACATATGTGTACCATCACCCACCTCAGTTGAAATGCTCATCTCCTTACTACGCCTCTGCAAAGCTGCTTTTGACCACTCCAGTAATCTCTGTCAAAGAAATGATCTTAAAAGTGTTGAGAACATAACCAAGATTTATGTGACTGTTTCCACCTGTCTTGTTTCATGTTCGACCACCCACTGCTGCACCCTGGCTTCGTCACCTAAAGGACAACCAACCCAGTCTCGGAGACAAGGTGTTCGTACACAATTTACTTGCAGGTCCCAAATTAGGTAGATTGTCAAGCCCATAAGATATATGTCAGCTAATCTCGCTTTGCCAGATGTGAATACATCACTTTGTGACAAATACATGTATACTTCTGGCCCTGCAAGACCACAAGTTAATTTATCAAATCACTTTCTGTCACATGCACATAAGGCATCCACTCTGATGATTTGATTTGATTTGATTTGATATACGTATTTATTAATCCCCATGGGGAAATTCCTCTCTGCATTTAACCCATCCTAACTGTGTACCTAGGAGCAGTGGGTAGCTGCCGTGCAGCACCCAGGGACCAACTCCAGTTTGTCTTGCCATGCCTCGGTCAGGGGCACAGACAGGACTATTAACCCTAACATGCATGTTTCTTTTGATGGTGGGGGAAACTGGAGCACCCGGAGAAAACCCACCGCAGACACAGGGAGAACATGTAAACTCCATACAGAGGATGACCTGGGATGACCCCCGAGGTTGGACAACCCCAGGGTTTGAACCCAGGACCTTCATGCTGTGAGGCGACAGCGCTAACCACTGGGCCACCATGCCACATAACAATAAGCTGATAATGATGATAAGCTGCATTAGTACAATGGGCTAGCTTAAACCTAACCACATAAATCATTTACCAGATGCACATCAAAATCCTTCTTTGATTCTGTTTGATCAATACAGTTAACAGTAGAACACGTAGTTTCTCCCTCTGTGCTAATATGTGACATCTGTTATCACAAAATCTCTTCACGAAGTGATGCAGAAACTTTTACGCTCTGTGCCATATACAGTGCATCCAGAAAGTATTCACACCCCTTCACTTTCCCCACATTTTGTTATGTTACAACCTTATTCCAAAATGGATTAAATTCCTTTTTTTCTCATCAATCTACACACAATACCCCATAATGACAAAGTGAAAAAGGTTTTGAAGAAATTTTTGCAAATTTATTAAAAATAAAAAACTGAAATATTGCATGTACATAAGTATTCACACCCTTTGCTATGACACTCAAAATTGAGCTCAGGTTCATCCTGTTTCCATTGATCATCCTTGAGATGTTTCTACATCTTGATTGGGGTCCACCTGTAGTAAATTCAATTGATTGGACATGATTTGGAAAGGCACACACCTGTCTATATAAGGTCCCACTGTTGACAGTGCATGTCAGAGCAGAAACCAAGCCATGAAGTCAAAGGAATTGTCTGTGGACCTCCGAGACAGGATTGTATCGAGGCACAGATCTGGGGAAGGGTACAAAAAAATTTCTACAGCTTTGAAGGTTCCGAAGAGCACAGCGGTCTCCATCATTCGTAAATGGAAGAAGTTTGGATCCACCAGGACTCTTCCTAGAGCTGGCCGCCCAGCCAAACTGAGCAATGGGGGGAGAAGGGCCTTGGTCAGGGAGGTGACCAAGAACCCGATGCTCACTCTAACAGAGCTCCAGCGTTCCTCTGTGGAGATGGGAGAACCTTCCAGAAGGACAACCATCTCTGCAGACCATGAGAAACAAGATTCTCTGGTCTGATGAAACCAAGATTGAACTCTTTGGCCTGAATGCCAAACGTCACGTCTGGAGGAAACCAGGCACCTCTCATCACCTTGCTAATACCATCCCTACAGTGTAGCATGGTGGTGGCAGCATCATGCTGTGGGGATGTTTTTCAGCGGCAGGAACTGGGAGACTAGTCAGGATCGAGGGAAAGATGAATGGAGCAAAGTACAGAGAGATCCTTGATGAAAACCTGCTCCAGAGCGCCCAGGACCTCAGACTGGGGCGAAGGTTTACCTTTCAACACAACAACGACCCTAAGCACACAGCCAAGACAACAAAGGAGTGGCTTCGGGACTAGTCTGTGAAAGTCCTTGAGTGGTCCAGCCAGAGCCCAGACTTGAACCCCATTGAACATCTCTGGAAAGACCTGAAAATAGCTGTGCAGCGACGCTCCCCATCTAACCTTACAGAACTCGAGAGGATCTGCAGAGAAGAATGGGAGAAATACCCCAAATATAGGTGTGCCAAGCTTGTAGCTTCATACCCAAGAAGACTTGAGGCTGTAATCGCTGCCAAGGGTGCCTCAACCAAGTACTGAGTAAAGGGTGTGAATACTTATGTACATGCAATATTTCAGTTTTTTATTTTTAATAAATTTGCAAAAAATTCTACAAAACCTTTTTCACTTTGTCATTATGGGGTATTGTGTGTAGATTGATGAGGAAAAAAAAGAATTTAATCCATTTTGGAATAGGGCCGTAACATAACAAAATGTGGGGAAAGTGAAGGGGTGTGAATACTTTCTAGATGCACTGTATGTAAATGCGCAACCCTTTAGCTGCTATTGACACATTTACAAATGCTGGGAATTATGGTCTCGAAGTCCATTTTAAGTACACTTTTAATCCCATTTCTATGCTGGAAATACACCTGGCCCAAATCTAGTCATTACAAACAAATTGTAGGACCTATGAGGACTTGTCCATCACAAATGAACTAATTTGAATTTGAATGGTGGGCATAGAGATGAAGAGTGGCTCTTTGGGCCCAAAACCAAATTGTCCCCATTTTCATGTTGGCACTACACCCCTCAGAGAATCACGGAACCCTCTGGATGGTTTCCCCAAAAAATCAGGTGAATGTACCTCCATTAACTTTTACTGCTGAAGACTTTGGTTATCTTATGATCCTCAAACTCTCCTACGAGGTCGTCCTTGTAATTTAAGCGGATAACCCAAAACCAGTTAAACTCAATCTTGACCTTAACGTCCTGGATTTGAATCTGATGCAGGACCTCTGCTGCACTCCTTCCATAAAGGAAGGTGTGCAGCAGAGGTCTCGATCCTTTGTCCTGTCTACGATTCAGTCCAAGAAAGGCAAAAATACTGAATAAAAGAAGAAAAAAAAAACAACTCCTGGTCTAATGAAGACCTTTCACTTCGAGAATTGTAGCTATTCTATATTGATATGTGAGAAATTAAGAGATTCCAACTATTAAATTTGTGTGTGTGAGTGTGTGAGAGAGAGAGAGAGCGCGCAAAAGAAAGCATTTTCCCCTCTCTTCTTGAGGTAAAAAGAACAGGCAAAAAAAAAAAACCCCCCCCGAAAAAAAACCCCTCCAACTGCCACAATACCATTTTCCCTCTCCATTTTCATTTTCACCCTCCCTCTCTCATGTTTGTGCCCCAAAACTGTTGAAATTGGATGTTAAAGTACGTTTGCTTTAGCAACCTTTCAGCTTTGGGCTGATGTGTGAAAAGGTAATGTGAGCAAGCCATTTTTTTCTTCTTATTTTTTTTAATTCCTGGAGAAATCCTCACTTCTTCACTGTTACAAAGAGTGCACCAAATTCACACTTTCCTTCTCCAAACCTTCAGAAACTGCTGAGCAGAAGACTAGATCCCATTTGTCCTTTAACACCTACTAAAAGAAGAAGAGAAAAAAAAAGAAAAAAGTCTGCAGTGAAAAAAATAAGGATGTTTATTTTTTATTATTATTATTATTCTTGAAGACCTTGAATTAAGTTGGCTGTCTGTCTGGCTCGTCAGAATGGTATCCTGGAAAGGAGGATTGACTGGAAGTGCAGTATATGTGCAAGGGACGGTTTTATGAAGTCCTTATCATGTCATATATATATCCCTTACCTAAATGGGGGGGATCATGGCACCAGGTCTGACAGGGATGGGCGTTTCATGTGTCCTCCGTGGTGTGCCTCGATGTGCAGAGCCGACCTTTAACACTGTCAAGGTTAGGGGCTCTATTCCCACATCAGGCACCTCTTCCAAAATTAATATATGAACTCATAATAATGGAAGATACACTGGAAGGTACTTTGGAAACTGACCAGATATCTTAATTTTTTGTTGTTGAAAGGACCATAGAGAAGTGAGGTATATGGATACAAAGGACCACTCCTCATACTCCTCCATCAGACACACACACACACCAACATGAGCGAGCAAACACACACACGCACACACACAGACTGGCTGCATCATGACTGTGATTTGGTCGCAGGCACGAGTCGAAGGCGACTACTGTATATTATCACAGCTGTGATGTTATTTGCAAGAACAGACTTTATCATAGGGCAGCACGGTAGCACAGTGGTTAGCGCGGTCGCTTCACAGCAAGAAGGTCCTGGGTTTGAACCCTGGGGTAGTCCAACCTTGGGGGGTCATCTCAGGTCGTCCTCTGTGTAGAGTTTGCATGTTCTCCCGGTGTCTGCATGGGTTTCCTCCGGGTGCTCCGGGTTCCTCCCACAGTCCAAAGACATATAGGTCAGGTGAATCGGCTGTACTAAATTGTCCCTAGGTGTGAATGTGTGTGCCCTGTGATGGCCTGATGGCCTGTCCAGGGTGTCTCCCTGCCTGCCGCCCAGTGACTGCTGGGATGAGCTCCAGCATCCCGCGACCCTAATTAGGATAAGCAGCTTGGATAATGGATGGATAGATGGACTCTCTCATGTTCTGTCGCTTAAACATTAAACACATTCATAATGCAAAATTCTATAAATCAAGAAGAATAAAAGAGAAGGAAAAAACAGATTGAGCACTCTCATCCCCTTGTCTAATTTGACCTGATATGTAGAATGAATCCAGGATGGGATGGGGGCACCTGAGCGTTGGCTAAAGCTAGTGGTGTTTTAACATTAATTAATCCGCTTGAGAATTTTGATGAGAAGGATACTCATTTTCAGCAGTGCCCCTGCTGCACATTAGTGCCGCTGAACACACTTGACACAGCGGAGAGCTTCCCGGAGGAGCAAATGATCCTCTGGTGGCCTCTTTGACACACCACTGCAACATTCAGTCACTCATTAATTCATTCATCCGCTCACTCATTCGTTCTGTCTGTATCCTCTTGTTATAATGTAGGCTGGTGGCGGGGCTGAAGACTACTCCAGCTGGCTTTGAGTGAAAGGCAAAGAGACAACCCAGGACAGGTCGCCAGTCCCTCTAAGGTAACGGGCCACATCGTTCTCCATACAGATTTGTCCCCAGATTTGTGGTGTATATCGACAAACGACAACACACGCTGCCAACCACACGATTTTGTTTTTTTTTTAACTTAAAGACCGCCTTGCTTTAGCGATTAATTTCTAAACTTGCTGTCTTGAAACATTCAATTACGACGTGATGAACTGTTGACAAGCAGAACGTTGGCTCATTATGTGTTGAACATGTCGTCCCCCGAGCACCCTCACAACCCAGAGTAGTTAATTCCTGCCTCCAGATTAAAAACACCTGTTGGTAAACAAGACAATTATTCTACCCAGTCCAACGGGGAGCGGCCCGTTAATCATACACACATCGTCCCATGTTAAGAGGCAACCTGATGCTTCCCCGTAGGATTCTTGCTGATTAACTCGATACTCCTGGCTGTTTAAAATTCACTTCACAGACGAAGGGGAAACCGATCTCTTGTGTACGTGTGGTTGAAAGAGTGTAAGCGAGTGTGTGCGAGTGTGTGTGCATCTATGTGTGAGTGCGTGCGTGTGTGTGTTTCTGAAAGCAAATACGTTGACACATTTGTGTACATTTGCGTGTGTGTGTGTGGGTGTGGGTGTGGGTGTGTGTGTGTTCTCCCCAACATCCAGGAAAGTGAATGCATAAAACATCCTTGTCCCTGGTGTGAGTGCAATTAGCTGTTAATAAAATGCCTCGTCCTTGACGCTTTCAAAACGTTTTAATTAGACAAACCAGCTGAATTATGGGCCCGTTTTAGCAAAAATAAACAGCGCTGTTTGCCAAGAAAAACTTCCCCGGAGGAGAGAGCACCAAGTGAGGCAGCTCAGGGCAGGAAACGGAGAGATAGCAGCAGTTTGCTTCAGGTGCCGGTGGATGTTTGTCTGCTTTTAAAACCGAGGGAAATGCCCGCAGGCCTTCATCTGAGGCACTGGCCCTCCTGTCGTCACTGCTGTTCTTTACCATGTGCACCTTCTGTGTGGAAGTCGAACCAGAAGAAGAAAAGAGACTCCGCCAAAGCAGTTTGCACACACTAGGAATTAGTCTTTGCATGTTTTTCCCTGGGACAGTTGGACAGAACACAACTTGTTTAAGTAATCTGAGTATATACATTAGATATATGCACTCATCCATTATCCAAGCCGCTTATGGGATGCTGGAGCCTATCCCAGCTGTCACTGGGCAGCAGGCAGGGAGACACCCTGGACAGGCCGCCAGTCCATCACAGGGCATATAGTCAAGTCAATTTTATTTGTATAGCCCAATATCACAAATTATAAATTTGCCTCAAGGAGCTTTACAGCAACACAACATCCTGTCCTTAGACCCTCGCATCAGATAAGGAACAAAGAAAGATAAGGATAATGAATAAAAAAAAACCTTTAACAGGGAGAAAAAATAGGAAGAAACCTCAGGGAGAGCAACAGAGGAGGGATCTCTCTCCCAAGACGGACAATGTGCAATGGATGTTGTGTTTACACAATTTACAGAATACAGCATTGAAAGAGGATAACACAATTATAATGGAATTATAGAATATATGAAGAATATGGTGAGGAGGATGCCAAGCAGTGTCTGGATGCCACCGGAACAGCCCAAGACCTGAGCCACGCGACCACCATAAAATTTTTTAAAAAAAAAGTCACACATCTTAGTGAGAGAAGATAGGTGTTCTCTGTATATTACAATGCCTGGCTTTAATTTAGGTCGACAATAAGATTAGTCTAATGGGCAGACGGTACCAGTTTTCTTCCAATTTGGATAACTTGGCTAATACTGGACAATATAAGACTTCTATAAGACTCTCAGACTCCTAGCTACTCTTCTCTGGACATCCTTAGACAGTCTTTCCTATATAAAACACAATGCCGGTGAACAGTCTTCTGAGTCGGATTCATGGCACTTGACAAGTAAATCAAGTAAGATTTTGATTCTGGGTCAGGACTGTTAAGGTCTTTGTGATTGTTGTGTTTTTCCAGCGCTGAATCGCATCACAAGGCATTTGGGAATAACACGATCTACGCGAGTGTGATAAATACACGGAGGGCTGCATCTAGTATAATTGTAAATTCCCCCTGGGGAAAGAAAGGAAAGCTTGTTGGGGTATGTACACAGAGGGCCTCTTTTGCCTAAAGTCATCGGGGGGGGGGGGATCTGCATGTACTTATCTGTTCACATGTTCACGAACGTGTTATTTTGCTTTCATGCAGAATATTTCTTGTATGCATCACTTGGCCGTTGAAAGAGTTCCCCTCCGATGACGAGTCTCAGTTGAAATGAAGTCGCTCTTCCCGCTGAGATTTTCTTTTCGTCTCGTCTGTCCATCTGCGTGCCTCTTGTCTTTTTATCTCTATTTCTGTCCTTGTCTATCTTTATCTATGTCTTTTTTCGCTCATGTCCTTCCTCTCCTCTTTCTGGTTTATTCGCTTCTTTGTTCCCATATTTTAGTGAAACACACCTTCCCTGCAGCCGTAGCGAGTCTCTCTTTGTTACCCATCCGGACTTCCACACACATTTATCCCATTGTTTATTCCTCTCCCTCTCCCTCTCTCTCGTCAAAACTTTGAATCCGTTTGAACCATGTCATATTACTGTTGTCTATCTCTTGTCAGTCCTACTCTGCTCCACTGAAAATGATCCTCAGCCCCCACCCCCCCCTTTTCCACAGTCCGATTTCACTGTCTCTCCTCTCTGTTGCTGCCCAGTCTCCATTGTCATGAACATGTCCACCCCTCTCATGCTACCCCCCCCCCCCCCCCGTCTCTACCAATCTTCCCGTCTCTCTCTCTCTCGAAGACTTTTCCTCAGAGGGACAATTGGCAGGCTGTCATACCTGTAATCACATTGTCTTTGCCATTTTCAAACATTGTAAATCCTTTTTGTTCCATGGAGGCTTTGAGGCAGGACACGTGTTAGAGCTTGAAGATGTGAACGGGGATGTTGTCACCACACGTAAAGAAGAGAATCATTCTTTAGCAGGTATAGGAGGAAACACACTCGTTGGCAACAACAAAAGTAATTGTGTGTACAGTCTGTGCATGGGGATATAGTGTGTGCACGTGTGCGGGTGCATGTGTGTGTGCGTGTGTGTGTGTGTGTGTGGTAGAAAGTATTTTCCTAGATCAGTGCTTGGTGAGTTCCATGATCTATTGAATATAACTATCGTCAGTTTATGCACAAGCTACATATTTGTGTGGTTATTTTTATGTGTATGACCGACTGCACATTTCAATGTAGTCGATAACACACACTCTCACGCATACACGCGCACACACACACACACACACACACACACACACACATATATATATATAGTATAAGGAATATTTGTTCTGTTTCTCTGCCCATTTCAATTAAATCCAGTATATTTCAGCCATAACTTTGAAATTATTGCAAGATTAGCAAAGTGTCAAGAAACCCAAATAATCAGGGGAGCAAAGGTCAGGATCCTCATAGTGTCCCGCAACCATAACACGGTCATCTGAGAGTAAAGCATTAGCCAGAACAAAATGGGAAGATACAGAAAGGGAAGAGATAGAAAGAAAGGGTGGTGTTTAAGAGAGTAAATAGTACGAGAAGAGAAGGGAGCTCATGCTGAGGAGATGGTGATATCGGGTAATGTTAGAGAAAAATTGACTCTTCGGTTTGCGGTGGCAGATGGAGAGTGATGCTGTTTAATTTGGTCTCCGTTACTGCCCTATTCTTTTCCTTGCATCAGTCTCATATTGACCCTTAAAATCAGTGAACAACTTAAGCTCCCGCCAGCCGAACGTAGACACCCCACTTGTCTCCAAGTGGTGTCTCTTACCAAGCACTGATATTTTAAAACATGTCAGAAAGAAGTAGAATGCTCTGCTCAGATAAAAAATATGTTTTGAAAAGATTGTAAGAGTGAATGTGTTCATCCATCCATCCATAAATATCTCTGAGCAAGATGCTAATTTACTCTTTCCCTACCATGGGGAGCCCTTACTGATGCAGTGGTTGATGGAATATGTATGTTTATGTTGATTTCAGTATAAGTGTCAATTTGCAAAATAAATAAAAACAAATCTTCAATTCCTGTCAAAAATATTTACTTACATGCTGATGTTTCACAGATTATTATTCTCCATGACAGAGGGTGTAAATTTCATGTAGGCCACTGGGGGACAGTGTAGCCCCGGTAGTCAGCCACCAGACAGCCGACAAGAACTCCCCCTTGAGTCCTTCTTCAGTTTACTACACTACAGTGTTGGATCATAGATGGAGGGTCGTGGATGTTGTGGAGACAGAAGTCATCTAAACCCGGTACATCAAACTTTTACCCTTAAAACTGCATTCGCAACTTTTTTTGTTTGGGATCAATAATCTTTATTACGTTGTTAATTATGATATGACATTAATGTATTGTGTGTCAGTACAACTAAAACAGGATCTTTTTAGGAAAATAAAACAAATGTGGACCATTCCACAAACTTGTATGTGTATATAGTCACTGTGTTTACTATTGTCCCCCTATTAATAGTTGACTCCCTTTTTGAAATGTACAAGTGTCATTTAAAAGTGACTGGGAGTGCTTGTTATAAATGGCCTTATTGCAGATCAGAGATCAAAACAAAACGAAACAAAACTGAATGGATTTTATTGTCACTAGAAGTCAGAAGCTTGTATGCAAAACTTACCAGACAAGAACCGTCACCAATTTGGTTTGGGCTGTCTTTGCAAATCAGCACAACGTGCCGTTAGGCCCATATTATTAGCTCCTGCGACAACTGAATTTCCCCCGGGGGTACATGAGGAATATCTGTCTGTCTATCCATCTGTGTGTCTGTGATTTGTCGATGATTTTTATGGTGTGATTGCTTTCTCAGACAATGTACAGACAGTGTGGGTATGCCGGGTTTAAACCAACAATGCGGCGAACACGCTCGTGTTACCACTGATAATAATGATACTGTCCACTTTTCCTTTTTAAACACCAACAAAAGTCTACTCATGAGGCAAATCTACACCACGGTAAACTCTAATACCTGATTGCCCCCCCCCCCCAGTAAATAATAATTGTAGTCGTGTGTTTTACTGACAGTTTTGTCACTGTAGAATACAACTGTCTTATGGTCAGCTCGCAGCACTTTATTTTTTTCTTTGTGTCTGTCACTTTTTCTTTCTGTCTGTATTGCTTTCTATTTCTGTCTGTATTTCCAGTGTGCTCGCTTTCAAAGCTTTTATTGCAGCTTGAGTGTGCAGCGAGTGTATCTTTGCTCAAGCTATTTAGGGCATCATAATGCTAGCTAGATAAACTCTTTTGATGTACCACAATCTCAAATCTTTCTCTCGCCGTCGCCTTGATGGGAGGAGGTTTAGACATGGCAATCAAGATGTATTCACGTGAGGGGCATTGATTGATTGTTAGATTATCTTTCAATGCAAAGTTCAGATTTCCTTAAAAAGAAAAAAAAACTGTTTATTTGAGCACAGTCCCAATCAGTAATGTGCTTTTGACCCAAACAGTTTCCATGACTGAAACTAGGTAGGTGGGAGCAACTGGAACGCATTGAATCCAAGTATTCAGGGCTGCCCATAGTAGGTCTTGTGTGGCCAAATGGGCCCTGTACAGAATTATTTTTGGCCCTTCCTTCCTTCCTTCCTTCCTAAACCGTACTGACGGGATATTTCATTTGGTCTGTTTTGATGATATTAAAATGCGTGTAATGAGTGATTTTCAGAGAGCTGGATTTATTCAGGGCAGTTTTTCGATACCTTTTCGATGCCTTGAAATTGATAAACACAATGGAGCCAGTACAGGAACTGGAGTTGAATTGTTCACTGAGTGAAACATCTTTAAGGAAGATGCATGGAAGGCGTTGATTCAGAAGCACACAGACATCTGTCGTAGGACACAACACACTGTGTGACTATAGCAGGTCACGAAGAGAGTAGAAGGAATACAATACGCATTACACCAGGCATATCACTCATCAGAAAATTATGTAGATATTGTGTTTTAGCCACATGGATATTGTTTTTATATTCACCAGTGTGTGTGTAGGTGAGAGAGAGACGCAGAGGAACAGAGAAAAACGGAAACGGAGAGAGAGCAGGAGAGAAAGAAAATGACAGAAAGAGACTGAAGAGGAAGCGAGAGAGAGAGGCAGAGGGATGGAGATGGAGGTGTCTGATAGTTCGTCAGTCCAAACAGTCATAAAGTGCTGCATGGTTAAGCCTGATAAATTAATAACAGGGAAGCAGATGAGTCCCATGGGCACTGTGGGAGCAGAGCAGCACAGAGAGGAGAGAAAACACTGTCATATCACACACACACACACACACACACACACACACACACACACACACACACACAATTATATCGCATGCATGTAAGCATAAATTTATAGATCGCACATACGCACAGTCATATCGGGCACATATTTCTATTAGACACACATACAAACACACACACACATGCACATAAAATCACACGTGTCATGCTTGCACACACACACAGACACACACTCATACATATGATTCACACACCGACAAACACACATGAATTTGTCGACAGATGCACACACGCACAAACATAATTGCACGTTTGCATGTCTGTATATAGACAGATGAAAAAAATAGTGCGCACAAACGTACAACGAAAACACTTTTGATGATTATTAGCAATGGAAATGCATTTGTTAAATAAATGGCAACATACTGATGTTTGAAAGGGGCTTCAGACATCTGAAATGCCATGACTGAGTGAAAAATAGGTGAAGAAACAAAATAATAATTTCATGCTGTCTTGATTTCGATGCACTCCTAAGTCCAGGAAGCTTACGCTACTTATTTGCTTAAACCACAGCTGTTGGAAATACTGAATTCTCATTGACGTTTTACAACATTTCAGAAATGTTGCTTAAAATTCAGAGAGCAGTTGGATGGATGTAAATGATGGCTGTTGTCGTTTTTTTTTTTTGTATCAAGCACTTACTCAGCAATCTGGGCCCTGCTCGATGCTTTATCATTTCACCTCATCTCGCTCTCGGGGACCGGGGGAATTAGGGAGCACCAGAATCCCTGTAAATGGCAAATGTAGTCAATATAAACGAGATCCTAAGGGGAAAAGAAAATAAGATCTTGTCCTTATCCCACGCATTTCTCCTAGACATGACTGAGTTCTGTTTAACAGCGATGTGAGATTTAGACAATTTCCTCATTCTTCTCAAGTTGCACTCCCGACAAACGGCCATATGCTTGTCTCACTGAGTTCAAAATAAAGTTTGAGATGTCTGGCTTTAGTGCTTTATTTCACTCTACTGATTTTGATTAGATTCAAAACGCTCAATTCATGAGATATAATGGCAAGATGTAAAAATAAACCATGGTTTTACAGATTCGATGGAAAATATTGCAAATTTCTTTTTACTTTTCCTATTCCTCTGAAATTGGCCTTTATCTCCACAATTTATATATATATATATATATATATATATATATATATATATATATATATATATATATATATATATATGTGTGTGTGTGTGTGTGTGTACAAAAGTATTGGGACACCTGGCCATTACACCATAGGAGCTTTTATCACATCCCATTTTAAATCCATAGACATTAATATGGAGTTGGTCCCCCCGTTGCCGCTATAACAGCTTCCACCCTTCTGGGAAGGCTTTCCACAAGATTTTGGAGTGTGTCTCTGGGAATTTTTGCCCATTCATCCAGAGGAGTAATTGTGATGTCAGGCACTGATGTTGGACGAGAAGACCTGGCTCGCAATCTCCGTTCTAGTTCATCCCAAAGGTGTTTAATGAGATTGAGGTCAGGGCTCTGTGTGGGCCAGTCAAGTTCGTCCACACCAAACTCACCCAACCATGTCTTAATGGACCTTGCTTTGTGCACTGGGGCACAGTCATGCTGGAACAGCAAAGGGCCCCCCCCAAACTGTTCTCACAAAGTTGGAAGCATAGAATTGTCCAACATGTTTTGGTATGCTGAAGCATTAAGATTTCCCTTCACTGGACCTAAGGGGCCTAGCCCAACCCCTGAAAAACACCCCCATACCATTATCCCTCCTCCACCAAACTTTACAGCTGGCACAATGCAGTCAGGCAGGTAACGTTCTCCTGGCATCCACCAAACCCAGACACGTCCATCAGACTGCCAGACAGAGAAGCGTGATTCGTCACTCCACAGAACACGTTTCCACTGCTCCAGAGTCCAGTGGCAGTGTGCTTTACACCACTCCATCCGACACTTGGCATTGTGCTTGGTGATGTAAGGCTTGCATGCAGCTGCTCGGCCATGGAAACCCATTCCATGAAGCTCCCGGCGCACAGTTTTTGTGCTGATGTTAATGCCAGAGGAAGTTTGAAACTCCGCAGTTATTGAGTCAACAGAGCGTTGGCGACTTTTACACACTATGCACCTCAGTACTCGTTGACCCCGCTGTGTGACTTTACGTGGTCTGCCACTTTGTGGCTGAGTTGCTGTTGTCCCTAAACGCTTCCACTTTTCAATAATACCACTTCCAGTTGACCGTGGAATATCTAGCAGAGAAGAAATTTCACGAACTGACTTATTGCAAAGGTGGCATCCTATGACAGTACCACACTTGAATTCAGTGAGCTCTTCAGAACGACCCATTCTTTCACAAATGTTTGTAAATGCAGACTGCATGGCTAGCTGCTGGATTTTATACACCTGTGGCAATGGGTCTGAACAAAACACCTGAATTCAATGATTAAGAGGTGTGTCCCAATACTTTTGTACACACACATATACACTCACTGGCCACTTTATTAGGTACACCTTGCTAGTACCAAGTTGGACCCCCTTTTGCCTTCAGAACTGCCTTAATCCTTCGTGGCATAGATTCAACAAGGTACTGGAAACCTTCCTCAGAGAGTCTGGTCCATATTGACATGATAGCATCACGCAGTTGCTGCAGATTTGTCGGCTGCACAGCCATGATGCGAATCTCCCGGTCCACCACATCCCAAAGGTGCTCTATTGGATTGAGATCTGGTGACTGTGGAGGCCATTTGAGTACAGTGAACTCATTGTCATGTTCAAGAAACCAGTCTGAGATGATTCGAGCTTTATGACATGGTGCGTTATCCTGCTGGAAGTAGCCATCAGAAGATGGGAACACTGTGGTCATAAAGGGATGGACATGGTCAGCAACAATACTCAGGTAGGCTGTGGCGTTGACACGATGCTCAATTGGTACTAAGGGGCCCAAAGTGTGCCAAGAAAATATCCCCCACACCATTACACCACCACCACCAGCCTGAACCGTTGATACAAGGCAGGATGGATCCATGCTTTCATGTTGTTGACGCCAAATTCTGACCCTACCATCCGAATGTCGCAGCAGAAATCGAGACTCATCAGACCAGGCAACGTTTTTCCAATCTTCTATTGTCCAATTTTGGTGAGCCTGTGCGAATTGTAGCCTCAGTTTCCTGTTCTTAGCTGACAGGAGTGGCACCCGGTGTGGTCTTCTGCTGCTGTAGCCCATCTGCCTCAAGGTTCGACGTGTTGTGCGTTCAGAGATGCTCTTCTGCATACCTCGGTTGTAATGAGTGGTTATTTGAGTTACTGTTGCCTTTCTGTCAGCTCGAACCAGTCTGGCCATTCTCCTCTGACCTCTGGCATCAACAAGGCATTTTCGCCCACAGAACTGCCGCTCACTGGATATTTTATCTTTTTCGGACCATTCTCTGTAAACCCTAGAGATGGTTGTGCGTGAAAATCCCAGTAGATCAGCAGTTTCTGAAATACTCAGACCAGCCCGTCTGGCACCAACAACCATGCCACGTTCAAAGTCACTTAAATCACCTTTCTTCCCCATTCTGATGCTCGGTTTGAACTGCAGCAGATCATCTTGACCATGTCTACATGCCTAAATGCATTGAGTTGATGCCATGTGATTGGCTGATTAGAAATTTGCGTTAACGAGCAGTTGGACAGGTGTGCCTAATAAAGTGGCCGGTGAGTGTATATATATAATTCCATCCATCCATCCATTATATGAACAACACACACACCCACACATTCATACCTAGGGACAATTTAGTATGGCCAATTCACCTGACCTACATGTCTTTGGACTTGGAGGAAACCGGAACCTCCAGAGGAAACCCACGCAGACACGGGAGAACATGCAAACTCCACACAGAGAACGACCCGAGACGACCCGCCAAGGTTGGACTACCCCAGGGCTCGAACCCAGGACCTTCTTGCTGTGAGGTGACCACACTAACCACTGTGCTACCGTGCTGCCCCATATATAAAATAATTTTTTTTATGGTCTTTCTCCCCTTTTTCTCCCTGATTGTACCCGGCCAATTACCCCACTCTTTCGAGCCATCCCAGTTGCTGCTGCACCTCCTCTGCCCATCCGGGGAGGGTTGCAGACTACCACATGCCTCCTCCGATACATGTGGAGTCACCAGCTGCTTCTTGTCACCTGACAGTGAGGCATTTCGCCAGGGGGATGTAGTGCATGGGAGGAGCACGCTATTCCCCCAGTTCCCCCTCCCCCCCGAACAGGTGCCCCAACCAACCAGAGGAGGCTCTAGTGCAGCGACCAGGATACATACCGATATCCAGCTTCCCACCCACAGATGCGGCCAATTGTGTCTGTAGGGATGCCCGACCAAGCCGGAGGTAACGCGGAGATTTGAACTGACGATCCCTGTGTTGGTAGACAACAGAATAGACCACCACACCACCGGATGCCCCTGATATTTTGTTTTCTATGCTTTTGCTATTCATCTCTCTTACAGGGGGCTTTAAGGGGAGTAGTTCAGAATTAGGTGATGGCAAAAAAAAAAATCAGTTGTGTTTCTATGAGGTGAGGAAAAGCTCAGATAAGCACGATTCTTTTCCTCTTGAGTTTTCGTGTTTGAATTGTGAAAGCCGCCCGACGACCCCTCCGGTTTCTTTTTTCACAAAGTGAAACACGGTGTGCAAACACAACAGGACCACACATACATTGCAGGGGAAAGAGCAGGAAGTACCGTGGACTGCACATGACCGGGACTGTACAACATCCGCTGTCATAATTCACCAACTCATCTGTGGAAAATGGAGGTTTGTAGGCGTGCGCTGATGACACACCAGGATTGGGTGCCACTGATGCCCGCTTTGTGATTAATGACGGGGCCGGACAGGTCAAGGTTACAATGCAATCTTCAGTACGATAGTGAGTAATAAGTGTGTGGGGCATTAGAGTTGTCTTTGTGTGTGTGAGGGGGGGGGACTGCTGTTTAGCCGTTAACCTCCCTCCCTCCTAACGTTCCCTGTCAAACAGTAGCAGATCTCAGCAGCATCTTCCTCCACGGTGATCCAGTGACGGCAAACGAATCTGCTCGAAAACAAAAACAAGATATCTATATTTCATCGGACGGCGGCGAGGGCCGTTTAATGTTGTCACAGCAAGCTGCATGTTAAGAGGTCTTCGCTCTGTCTTGGCGCCAAGTTGAATGGTTAAACATATTTTCATTGACTGTCAGAGAAAGGAGGCAGTGAGAAAGAGGCTTAATTTCCATGGATCTGTAGCTGCTTGTGTCTTGTATTCTTAAGCTCTGACACCGCATCCCCCTTCACTGGCCCTTTGGCGAATTGTCAGTTGGGTTATAGATGGTAGAGTGTGGGAATGTGTTGAGGCTGCCCGGCTTGGGCATAGCCGGCCAAATGTCTCCATGGAGGCCTGAATAAATATGAACAGACAAATAAAATGCTCACATAGTATTCAGCAGGCAGGGCACAGTATGTACTCTTGACTTGGAAAGCTTGACATATAGAAGGCTGCTGGCACGTGCATGCACATCTATAAACACAAATGAGTGTGCACAAACATGCACTTGTGCACACCCACGAATCCATATGCACACAGAACCGCTGCCAAACAAAAACCGACTGTGTGAGTAGCCTATATGTGTACGCCCGTTTCTTCGTGTGTGTGTATCTGCACACACACGTCTGTTACTGTTTTGGTTTGTTTGAGTGTGTGTGTATGCCTGTTTTGGTGTGTGTGTGTGTGTGTGCGTTTGTGTGTGTGTCTCGGCAGGAAGAGGAAGAGGCTAGATGGTTGGAGGGGGTGTTTATTTATTCATTACCCAGTGGCCTCTGCGGTTTCAGGGGGACATGGCAACACTTGGCCTGGGCCCTTTAGCACTGGTCTCACTGTGGCCTACCTAGGCCCTGCCAAAGCCTTCAGCTCTCACCCCCCCCCCCCCCCGGTTTCATTTTTCTCTCCATTCTGCTCCCCTTATGCTAGTTTGTGTTGGCTTTTCTTTCTTTCATTCTGTCTCCCCCCCCCCTCTCTAAACCTTTGTTTCTATGCAGCCAAATAATGGCACGTGCATCCTCAAAAAACAAAACAAGCAGAAATATCAGAAACCCCACTAGAATGTGGGATGTTTCTTCCCCACAGTCATTTCCCATAGGCAAGTCACCAGACGGGTCATAGTTTAGAATTGCTCACAATTACACAAGGGTCCAAAAACACTGTCTCTTTGTTAGTCACTTACCAAGAGTAGCAGTGGACCAAGAATCCAGATTTGCTGTGAAGTGAGATGACGGGTGCATGGAGACGGAAATGAGATCTGTCATTTAAACATATATTTAACAAATCTGCAAAAATACAATAATTCGGTAGCCCGTGAAGTTTCATCATCTTGCAAAAAGCAGGAGATCCTTGACCTTCTTGGTGGGAATAGTGATGCTGTTTTTTTTTTTTTAAATGTTAGAAGTGTGCTGATTATTCCCACAACAGTCCACATTCACTTGCTAAACTACAACATGAGCATGTGGACATATTACACGTTTTTACAAATTGTTTTTTACAAATGTTTTACAAATTACACACAAATTACAAATTTGCACCTTTTGGCAAATTTGTAATTTGTGATATTGGGCTATACAGATAAAATTGAATTGACTTGGACAACCTCCTCCATAGACGGGAACCGTTGTGAACTCATAAGCATAATATTTAAACTTGACACCACAAGGCCTTAATCAAGATTACAATATCAGGTCATTTCATTCAAAGTGTTAATGCACTTTTCAGCCTTTCTGCATGCCTGAACCAAGAGCTGTGGTCTTCAACGTTGTGGACTGGACTTTATTATTGACCTTGTGAGTGACTAACTTGATGATCTGGAATGTTTCAATGATCAACTAATATGTTTCCTAATGTTCTTGAATGTGAAGATGAGTTGCATATTCGCCGTATATAATCTATGTGATATGCAGCATGTAGATGTATGAGTACATGTTTAGATGTTATTCTGGGGCCAGCACTAATTACTGTCATGTGATGTAGCTTTTATGTATGGAACAGGAAGTGCTGTTCCATATACTGTGCATATCCTGAAGAAGATATGTGTCCGAACCAAAAGGTTTCCATCCAAATGTTTTGCAAATTTTATAAAAAAATTTGAAAAATAGAAAAAAAGAAATGTGTCTTAAATACACCTAACTTTAACTTGAGTATCACTTGCCATGGACTAAATTGGGAAAATTCAATTTCCGTGGACCTTTATGTCAGGTGGCATTTTAAAAAAATTTGTGCTTTTTTTTTTTTTTTTTTCCATTCGGCTTTTCTTATTCACAACCTGAAAATTCACATTCCACACCTTGGTGGAAATGCAGCATATCATTTAGTCTGTTACTGTGTGTGGTGTAGTGGTCTGTTTGTAGTCAGTGTGCCAACTTGGCTGAGTGGCACTGAGAGCAGAGACATGGCTCTTTCTGCCATGAAGTGAAATGAGTGTTTGACTTCCCAAGGCTGCACCCTCCAGCAACGCCAGTCTCCTAGAATCCTAGATGCATATACTTCTCTCAGAAATGCTCCGTCTCTCTCCCTCTCTCTGTCACAACACACACACACACACACACACACACACACACACACTATATCAGGCCCCAATCAGCAGCTCACACTGGGCACCCTCACATGACCTGACTATGATCATCTGTTCCCCTCCACGGTGGAAGACCATCGATTCCTTAAACAAAAGGACTGAGCCAGACACAGAGCGTGCTCCTGACCCTCCCTCCATACTCTTAACTAGATCCCTGTTCAAATTTCAACCTGATCAATGGGCACGCCGAAGGGTCGATACCTCAAGCTTTGGGGCATCCGATGCGATGTGGCATTGCTTTGGCCGGGTGGCGTAAGGCAGCCCAGACTGGACCAACTGATGTTTCAAAGCCTTTCGGCTCTCTTCATCAGCAAACCATTCAAATTTAGGACTCAGATCGGTCTGAGGTGATGAGAGGAGTTGGGGGGGGGGTGAGGAGAGGCGTTGATGGATTGGAATGGAATCGGTCCGCCTGTCTGCTGTCTTTGTAGTGTCGTAGGCTGTGAGGAGATTAACAAACTCAGGCTTGTTTGATGATGGGGACTATCAACTCTGACTGATTGCTAGTCGCTTACAAAGCCTGGTATGGTGATTTAAAAGAGAATACCACTCAATACAAGAATTCCTATGTGTCAGTGCTCTGGTTGGGGGCAGTCCATTCAATAACTTTAATTGTGAAATAGACAAAAAAAAACGTAGACCCTGTGAGCTTGTCTGTCCTCATACTTAATAATCTCAATACAAATTTATGAATGATATGGTTATTTTTTATGGTATGGGTGGATTTTATATTCACACAGACACAAAGATGGACAAAGATGGAGACATACATGATACGTACACACAAATCCGAGTATACACACACACAGTCACACAGACTGGCTGGCCCTATAGCCTGCAGTGAGCTGAGGGTAGTGTGTATAGGTCTGGCCCTGGGGGACCATGGTCCCACCCACTCCTCTGTCTTCCCCTGAAGCTGTCCACACACATATTACACACACCTGAGCAAGCAACAGGGTCAATCTTTCGAAGACGTGCGCGCGCGCGCGCACACACACACACACACACACACACACACACACACACACACACACACACACACACACACACACACACACACACACACACACACACTGAGTCCAAAGTGGATTGATCACTCAGGCACTGTAATGTCCAAGACTCTGTAGTTAGCTGTATCTATCTTCGTACCATCCATATAGTCTATAGTTAGAGTTGGAAGTTATTTGTTGTTGGCATTCTCTGCTTTACTTATACAGGACAGTAAAGAGTGACAGAAAAGAGGGCTCAGTTAGGAGATGAAACGCAACACACACACATAATTTGAATTCAAGACGCCGCTGTTGGGTCTCACCATATGGCATACAAGGTTACTGGTTGAGCTGTGCATATAGCAAGATACAATTTGTGACTATCTATTTTGGTTCAATTACCTTGAAAGACTATAATGTTTTAGGAATGGTGGATTCTAAGGGAACGTAATAGTTCTTTCTATGTAAAACATGGGAAAATGGCAATGCAGTAGCTATAAACCTGGTTTTGTTCAGAAATGTTTCTCACAAGTACTGCAATGGGATGGATGGATGTGCTTCAAGAAGGGTGCATAGCACTGAAATAAAATCAATCAATAGATCTGCTAGTCAACTATTCAGTCAATATATTCTTTAGAGATTAGTCTGGGTCAAGTTATGGCTTAGAATTCACAATGTTTCTTTTACCATTCATGGAGTGCCAGATTGGTGGGGTTTGTGGTATCAGTGCCTCGAGATGTCTTAACAAAAACACATATTCTGAATTTTCAAACGATTAGTCTGATTCTCTAATCTCTAGGGATTTATTGTGTGAACTACCAACAAATTTGGCAACAAATTCCAAAGGAACAACAACAAGCTATGAAAAAGAATTCCATCAAAATTCACACAGTCCCAGGTCTGCAATGCCTGAACACAACCACATCTGGTCATCAGACTGGCAGTGTTAAAAGTACTTTCCAAAGCCATTGTTACAGGAAATCTTGATTAGCACAGTCGGGAAACTTAAATCCACAGTAATGCATCACCTTCAAATACAAGCTTTTACATCACAGGCATTTGACTAATGCTGTTTTCCAGAACGACTGATGGTGACTGCTGAAATGGAGCCGGGGTCACTATACCCATGAATCCAGATTGCAATAGTCAGAGTTTTTACTGGCCTGACAATATCCCCTCGACCTTAGGATGACCATTGAAAGAAATTATTTTAAGATGCAATGTGTATTTCCACCTGAATGCTGACCTCCCATTCATTTATGTGGTTACCAACAACAAATCAAAATAGACACATAGTTTGGACCCTTTTTAGTCAAAGGTCTCATATTCCTACTTACTTTGAGCTAGCAGTCAAACAAACTACTGGCAAGTTTTGTTTTGTCCATCTTCTTCCAGAAATACACTAATGAGCCAAAACATTATGACCATTCACAGGTGAACCGAGTAACATTGATCACATCTCTGAACAAGGGCACATGTCAAGGTCTGGGTAGATTAGATAGTAAGCAGCAATCAGTTCTTGTAGTCAACGTGTTGGATGCAGGAGAAATGGGCAGGAGTAAAGACCTGAGTGACTTTGACAAGGCCCAAATTGTTAAGGCCAGATAACTGTGCCAGAGCATCTCTGAAATGGCAAGGCTTGTGGGGTGCTCCCAGTCAGCAGTGGTGAGTACCTACCGACAGTGACGCGAGGAGGGCAAACCACAAGTGACAGGATTGGGCGCCCAAGGCTCATTGATGTTTACGAGGGCAACGAAGGCTATCCCGTCTGGTCTGAACTGACAGAAGGTCTACTGTGGCACAAGTCACAGAAAATTTTAATGACGGTTGCAGGAGGAATGCGTCATAACACACAGTGCATCACACTCTGCTGTTTATGGGGCTGCGTAGCTGCAGATCTGTCAGAGTGCCCATGATGAACCCCGTCCATCATCAAAAGCAGCTACAATAGGCATGCGAGCATCAGAACTGGACCAAGGAGCAGTGGAATAGGGTCACCTGGTCTGATGAGTCTTGTTTTGTTTTAGATCACATGGATGGCCGTGTATGTGTGTGCTTTTTACCTGGGGAATAGATGACACCAGCATGCACTGTGGGGAGGACCGGCCGATGCAGGGGATGTGATGCTCTGGTCAATGTTCTGCTGGAAAACCCTGGTTCCGGCCGTTCACGTGGATCTCAATTTAACACGTGCCACCTACCCACACATCATTGCAGACCAGGTACACCCCTTCATGATGATGTTAGTCCCTGATCGCCTCTTTCAGCAGGATAATGCGCCCTGCCACACTGTACACATTGTTCAGGAATGGTTTTAGGAACATGATGAAGTGTTTAGGAGCATGATGAAGTGTTCAAGGTGTTGCTCTGGCCTCCAAATTCTCTAGATTTCAGTCTGATTGAGATCTGTGGGATGTACTGGACTGACAAGTCTGATCCACAGTGGCTCCACCTCACAACTTACAGGATGTGAAGGCTCTGCTGTTAATGTTTTGGTGCCAGATACCACAGGACACCTTCAGGGGTCTTGTAGAGTCCATGTTTTGACACATCGGTGCTGTTTTGATGGCACACGGAGGACCAACAGCATATTAGGCAGGTGGTCATAATGTTTTGTCTCATCAGTGTATAGCGCGAGACCAAAACTGCCCTTTTTTGGTCTTTCATGACAAAGCAGCCCAAGTCTGAAACCCAAGTTAGCTTTTCCCTTTTAAGAAGAGAAGAACAGATGGCACAGAATGAAGCTAGACAAGGAAAAATAGTAAGGCCAAAAAGAAAAAAAAATGGGTTAGAAAAAAAAAGACGCAAAAGTATGAAAATTTAATTGAAAAATAAAAACGATGTTATCCCATGAAAACATTTTAAATGGGCTTGGCAGGACTATGTATGGCGGGAAGCCACATAATGTACCTAAGGCACTGCAAAGTGTTAACATGAAAAACACATCAGAATAGCGGGAAGACGGAAGAGTGGGAGGGGGATGAGAGTGGGGCGGTGCACGCACTGAAACGCAACAACATGTACCCGATACTCCTCCTTGCTCTGTAATTAATGTGCATGTGCAATGTGGCGCGGCATACGTGCACGCCACCCCACTCATGCACTGCAGATCATGGTCGCTTCTGCTAAAATGATATGGTTCAGTTTCGTCCCACCCCCCCCGACACACACACTTATGTTGTTGTAATGTTTGTTAGCCAGAGATAGTCAAGTATTGAAAATGCTGTGAATGGATATCTATCTGTATTCTATATGCACAGTCCGTTTTGCATTCCTTCAGTTCGTTATGGTTTTGTGTGACAGAGGTTTCGATTTGCATGGTGAGAGCAAGAAGGAGATGCTGCGGCTTGCTCCTTTTTCTCTCTGGTTGAGGCTTCCCAGCTAAAGTATGTTTTGTTGTTTGAATTTCAAACTCATGAGAGAATCTTTCACAACACTAGGGTGCGCCTCCTCTTCTGAGTGGTTTGCATGGATGTATGCTGTAAAAATAGATTCTGCGACTCTAAATGACAGTAATTTAGCGGTTAGCACTGTTGCTCACAACCAGAGGCTTCCCGGATTTGATCAATTTTCAGCACTTCTGCGTGGTGTTAGCATGTTCTTGTGGGTTCCCTCCCACGGTCCAAAGACATGCATGTTAGCTGAATTGCCCATAGATGTGAGCATTGTGTGTACGGTTTTGCTGGTGGGTGCTGTGATGGAGGTACAACCTGTTCATTGTGTCCCCCTGCAATGCCAGGTGGGATGTGCTCCAGACCCCAGATTGGATTAAGTTGATAGATAAACAAATAACTTCCTATCCCATTTAAATCGCCTCAGTTATCTTATTGATTCTTTCTTTGTTGCGATGAGAATTTGGTCAAAAAATGCCCCCCCACTTTTCTCCCCAGTTGTATTTGGCCAATTACCCCACTCTCCCGGGCTGTTCTGGTCGCTGCTCCACCCGCTCTGCCGATCTGGGGAGGGCTGTGGACTACCACATGCCTCCTCCGATACATGTGGAATTGCCAGCTGCTTCTTTTCCCCTGACAGTGAGGAGTTTCACCAGGGGGCGTAGCGCGTGGGAGGATCACGCTTATTCCCCCCAGTTCCCCCTCCCCCCTGAACAGGCACCCCGGCCTACCAGAGGAGGCGCTAGTGCAGCGACCAGGACACATACCCACATCCGGCTTCCCACCCACAGACACGGCCAATTGTGTCTGTAGGGACGCCCAACCAAACCAGAGGCAACACGGGGATTCAAACCAACGATCCCCGTGTTGGTAGGCAACAGAATAGACCGCTATGCTACCCAGACACCCAGAAAATATTTGTTAATAGTAATTATGCTTTGTTGTAACCTGTGAGGAGGACTGCTGGCTGGGGTTCATGACATCAACACGGTTCAAACAGAGCACGGTAGGTTGTTACTTGCACGAAAGTGTATTAAATCAGCTTTCAGGTATTTTCCCCTGATTGTGTTAATTTCCATCGCTCATCATACGTATCATTATGTGTGGTGAACCTCAACCTTGGCAACCATGTGGAATAAAACGGCCAATAGAAAACATTCGTACATAACCAGTGATTCAGGTGTTTTGGCAATACATAACTGTTGGGAATAGATAATTACTTTTTCCAAAATAATTATTTTTAGCTAGTCAAGGACTTCAGAGTCCTGGTCTAACATACACTGACTGCAAAAGAGGAGCTGAAGCCTTAAATCAATGGGTTTTATGAAAGGTCCCTGGAATAAGTAATGCTTTATCAACCTTAATGAGAGAATAAAAAACAAAACATTCAATCTCAGGTGTTGCAGCTGTGCCCGAGCCAGGTATTTTTTTCCATGCCAGGCTCCAGTTATTAAATGTTGATGTTTTTTTTCCATCCTTTTGGTGGTTGAAAGAGAATAGTTTCAAAGATAATTTTTCATTTCCTGTTTGGTGGAGTGAACAAAGTTGCAACTTGTCAGATTCCTGATGAGTCTTTAATTGGAAAAATAAAAGCCCTTGAGCAATGTCTCACCAAAGAGCTGCGTTCGTTTGAGTTGGTGTGTGTGTGTGCGTGTGTGTGCGTGCGTGCGTGTTTGTGTGTATGTGTATGTGCATGTATGCTTTTGTTTTTTTTTCCCGT
Source organism: Lampris incognitus (assembly GCF_029633865.1). NCBI lineage: Eukaryota > Metazoa > Chordata > Actinopteri > Lampriformes > Lampridae > Lampris > Lampris incognitus. The sequence continues at coordinate 28,941,104 of NC_079223.1, read as the reverse complement.
TTGACTCCAATACATAAACCCACACCCACATACGCACTTCCTTCGTTCTTTGATGAAGAAGAGAAGGGGCATGTTTGCTTTGTGTATTCCGGATCCCTCTGCCACTGTGGGACGACTGAGGCAAGAGGTAAAGAAAGCAAGGAGAAAAGAGAAGAAGAAAACTGTTGGAGTTAGTCAGTTAAATATCTCCGGGACATTCCCCTCCCTCTCTCCTTTGAGTGTTTACATCAAACTCTTCGATGCAGCAAAGTTTCTAGGAAGCCACACAGGACCCACAATCATACAGTGACTCTGACAGGAATGCCCTAAATCTATTCTCTGTGTTGTTTTCTCTCTCCCTCTTCTCTTTCTCTCCGTCTTTCTTTCTTTTTACACACACACACATATACACACGCACGCACACACACTTAACTCTTGCATGTTCATGTTGAGAATATGTGGAAAAGTGAAAAATACAAGCAGAGACGGACACATGCTCATGGGTGCATGTATATGCACCCAAGTACACATACACATAGTATATACACAGAGCAACAATATTCATGTTTAGAGAAATACAACAACTGAGTCTAAACTTCCCTTACCCTTCCTTAACAGCTCCATCTGTGGTCCTGACCACAATTTGAGGTCACATCCATCCTTAACTGGAGATCCCAGATCAGATTACATCACCTCTCCTTCAAACCAGCCACCATTACAAGATCAAATCATATCTGATCCAGAACCTACCGCTATAACCTCGACCCTCTCAGCTCCGGACAAACAGTGGACCGTGGAGTGAGACGGACTCACTGTCGTTTGGCCCCTGGGGCTATAATCACCCCCCCCCTGCTCCCTGACCCCCTCTCCCTGTGGACTCCACTGTTTGCAGGGTTTGTCAAGACTGAGCCCAGCAGGGACCTTTAGCTTTTCTTAATGTCAGGTTCACCATCAGATAGAGTGGCTTAATTGTATCTTGGTGCTGTGGAGAGGATGAGGTGGCTGGTGCTGCACTCTGAGGAATGCTCCCTTCGCCCTCAGGGTGCTGGTGGGTTGGGTACACAACTGTGTGTTTGCGTATGTTTTTGAACCCATGTTTAAGTGCATGACAGGCTTTTTGTGTGTGTGTGTTTTATGTCTGTGGGTGTATATATATGTATATATATATATACAGTGCATGTGGAAAGTATTCACACCCCTTCACTTTCCCCACATTTTGTTATGTTACGGCCTTATTCCAAAACGGATTAAATTCCTTTTTTCTCTCGTCAATCTACATACAATACCCCATAATGACAAAGTGAAAAAGGTTTTGTAGAAATTTTTGCAAATTTATTAAAAATAAAAAACTGAAATATTGCATGTACATAAGTATTCACATCCTTTACTCAGTACTTGGTTGAGGCACCCTTGGCAGTGATTACAGCCTCAAGTCTTCTTGGGTATGAAGCTACAAGCTTGGCACACCTATATTTGGGGTATTTCTCCCATTCTTCTCTGCAGATCCTCTCGAGCTCTGTAAGGTTAGATGGGGAGTGTCGCTGCACAGCTATTTTCAGGTCTTTCCAGAGATGTTCAATGGGGTTCAAGCCTGGGATCTGGCTGGGCCACTCAAGGACATTCACAGACTTGTCCCGAAGCCACTCCTTCATTGTCTTGACTGTGTGCTTAGGGTTGTTGTCGTGTTGAAAGGTAAACCTTCACCCCAGTCTGAGGTCCTGAGTGCTCTGGAGCAGGTTTACATCAAGGATCTCTCTGTACTTTGCTCCATTCATCTTTCCCTTGATACTGACTAGTCTCCCAGTTCCTGCCGCTGAAGAACATCCCCACAGCATGATGCTGCCCCCACCATGCTTCACTGTAGGGATGGTATTAGCAAGGTGATGAGAGGTGCCTGGTTTCCTCCAGACGTGATGTTTGGCATTCAGGCCAAAGAGTTCAAAATCTTGATTTCATCAGACCAGAGAATCTTGTTTCTCATGGTCTGAGAGTCCTTTAGGTGCTTTCTGGCAAACTCCAAGCGGGCTGTCATGTGCCTATTACTGAGCAGAGGCTTCCGTCTGGCCACTCTACCATAAAGGCCTGATTGGTGGAGTGCTGCAGAGATGGTTGTCCTTCTGGAAGGTTCTCCCATCTCCAATGAGGAACGCTGGAGCTCTGTTAGAGTGAGCATCGGGTTCTTGGTCACCTCCCTGACCAAGGCCCTTCTCCCCCCATTGCTCAGTTTGGCTGGGCGGCCAGCTCTAGGAAGAGTCCTGGTGGATCCAAACTTCTTCCATTTACGAATGAAGGAGACCACTGTGCTCTTCAGGACCTTCAAAGTTGTAGAACATTTTTTGTACCCTTCCCCAGATCTGTGCCTCGATACAATCCTGTCTCCGGAGGTCCACAGACAATTCCTTTGACTTCATGGCTTGGCTTCTGCTCTGACATGCACTGTCAACAGTGGGACCTTATCTAGACAAGTGTGTGCTTTTACAAATCATGTCCAATCAATTGAATTTACTAGAGGTGGACTCCAATCAAGATGTAGAAACATCTCAAGGATGATCAGTGGAAACAGGATGAACCTGAGATCAATTTTGAGTGTCATAGCAAAGGGTATGAATACTTATGAACATGCAATATTTCAGTTTTTTATTTTTAATAAATTTGCAAAAATTTCTACAAAACCTTTTTCACTTTGTCATTATGGGGTATTGTGTGTAGATTGATGAAAAAAAAGGAATTTAATCCATTTTCGAATAAGGCTGTAACATAACAAAATGTGGGGAAAGTGAAGGGGTGTGAATACTTTCCGGATGCACTGTATATAAGAGTGTGGCTGTGTGTATGTACACCTGTATAAGAGTGTGTAAGTTAAGTGGTGTTATATGTTGCTTTTGTGTGTATTTTTGTGTGTGAAGGTCTACAAATAAGGTGTGTGTGTGTGTGTGTGTGTGTGTGTGTGCGTGTGTAATGGGTACTTTCTTCTCCTGCATTGCCACCTTGCCATGGTGGAGAAGCTTGCATGTTGTACCAATGATCCCAAGAGCTATGCCGTCCAGAGCTTGGCTCCTGGTAGGGTCACCCAAGGCAGATAGGTGAAAGGGGGAGGTTCCAGATGAAGCACGATCCAACAAAGACCTCAACGGCGGAACCGGCGGAAGATGTCTGCAGGTAGGTCACAATGGCAGTGACCTGGAGACCTGGTTCTCCAGTCCTTTGGACTTTGGCCAACCCCTGCCAAGGACGGTGTGGGGGCTGCAGGCGCATCAGCCTCTCCATGTAAAAAGCTGTCATGTGCAGGCGTCCTCTCATTATGGAGCTCCAGGATCAGCCTCTACACCCACCTGAGGACCCAGAAGGAGGATAGTCATACTTGACCCCGAGTGACCGCTGATGATGATGTAATGGGCACATTTCATCTACCCTGTTGGCAAATTGAAGGTTTGAAGTTCAATAGCTACCCCGTACACAGGAAACCCATTACAATTAATTTCCACTCGTGGTCATATGTACACGTATTCTCCACTCTGTAGTATGAGTTAACAGTTTACATGAGCTTTGGCTAATGAAGTAATCACAACGCCTGAGGAAGAGTCCCATAACAGCAACATAATACATTTTGTCATGTTAAATCAGTCCTTTATGTTGGTGTTTTCAGTGTGGCCAGGACATGTGCAGTACAGCAGTGGAACAAGGTTTCAGTTTAAGAAAATGTCAAAATAAAAGTGCCTCTGGAAAATGCCATTGCCAACTGCGAAAAGTCCCCTGGGTCACCAATGGAAAGTTGCATTGGCTATATTCAACAACCACTTGCATTAACCACCTTTCCATTTATGTTTGTCACATTACAGTTTGTCCCTTAAACATGGTTAAAAAAAAGTTCATTTGTGCTTACCTGAAATTCCAGTTAGTTTTACCATTGTCTTTTTTTCATTTTGACCTCGTATTATTTGCCATTTCTGTTGCAAGTTAATTTCTGTGGCTTTAGGGTGTCTGGGTAGCGTAGCGGTCGATTCCATTGCCTACCAACACGGGGATCGCTGGTTTGAATCCCTGTGTTACCTCCAGCTTGGTCAGGCGTCCCTACAGACACAATTGGCCATGTCTGCAGGTGGGAAGCCGGATGTGGGTGTGTCTCCTGACTGCTGCACTAGCACCTCCTCTGGTCAGTCAGAGCGCCTGTTCTGGGGGAATAGCATGATCCTCCCACGTGCTACGTCCCCTTGGCAAAACTCCTCACTGTCAGGTGAAAAGAAGCAGCTGATGACTCCACATGTATCGAAGGAGACGTGGTGGTCTGCAGCCCTCCGCCGGATCGGCAGAGGGGGTGGAGCAGTGACCGGGACAGCTCAGAGAGTGGGGTGATTGGCCAGGTACAACTGGGGAGAAAAAGGGGGAAAAATGCAAAAAAATAAATAATTCTGTGGCTTTTGCCCCTCCTTGATGTGAAGCACATATAACAGGTATTGAAATGTGCTGCACTGTATGCAATTCTTAAACTGCCAATGAATTTGTCAGAAACTTCAGCTGAATGAAAAAGTTAGTAGAGCTCGGCCAGCCTCCGTTTCCCCCCTCTCATCACCTCACATTAGATGAACTCCGTTGGTGCCTCAGATAAGGTCTCTCAGGTGGCTTCTCAACAGGAAAGCTGACGGGAGGGTATATTAAGGCTGTTAAACAGTTGAGGAGGGGCCTTGGGGAGCGCAAAGAGACAGGAGCCTTTATTGGAAATGTAATTTTTGTTTGTCTGCAATTACCTCCCCGCTCATTTGTTTTACGGACGTTGCATCGAGGAAGGGGCACGGAGGACTGCTCTTCTGAGAGGCTGCAGTTTATTACAAATGGGAAAGCTTTCATTGCAGATTGCCCATCGCTTTGCTGTTTAGGAGCCTGAGATTCTTCTCAGGCACTCAAAGGTTGGATCCATTGGGTGGAATTCTCTCCAATTACAGAGACAAGAATTGGATCGTTTGCGTGTGTGTGTGTGTGTGTGTGTGTGTGTGTGTGTGCGCGCGCGCACATGCTCATGTATGTGTTTGTGTCTTGGTGTGTGTGTGTGTGGGTTTGTTTGTGGATGTGCATATGTAAATTTATGTACGTGTACTTGTATATGTAATTGAGAGACTATGAGCTCGAAACCATGTGAGTTAGTATATAGCAAGACACGAAAATAAGGTATGCATTTTAAATGTGAACAGGAAGACACACAAATGTAAATGTGTGTTTGGAATAAAGGCATATGCCATACCAGAGTAAAATTATAACCCAATGCTTTTATTAACCTCTCCCTAAGGCTGAGAGGACAGGCAAAACGAGTGCTGTCACGCCACTTGGTTCTGGTCTCCAGATACCACAGATGCCATCTTGAAGCATAATGGGCAAAGGAATGAAAAGCCAGGCCAGTGTCTGCTCTCAAACCTACTTCGCATCATATATCAGGTGTCGTATCACTATGGCAGTATATGAGCCAAACCATAGCAGCATCAGTTTACATGTAGGCCTACATTTTCATTATGTGCCATCGTATACATGTTAGCTGGCTAGTAACAACTAATCACTTTATCATCAGGGCTTAATTCCTGGATGAGGTGCCTGGCCTATGACCTTTGCCCTTCTAAAAGAATGAGCTGGCTTTAGCCATTAGTCCGCCCGGCTCCGAAAGGCACCATTATTACTTATGGAGAGGAGGGTGGGGGCTGGAGTTGAGGGCGTGTAATTTGATTGGTGCAAAATTAGGGAGTCATCTGCTGAGGCATTATGGGAGAGTTCCTGGTAGGTCATTTTAGCTTCACTTTCTCCATATTTCTCAGCTTGATTAAAAATTGATCCGCGACGGCAATGTGAATATATTATTGGGGCTATTATTCACCCTTGACAGATAATTGGATGGTACACACAACTCTATTTTCTTTGGGGGCAATGCCATTGCTTGTATGGCTTCGCAGTGTGTGTGTGTGTGTGTGTGTGTGTGTGTGTGTGTGTGTGTGTGTGTGTGTGTGTGTGTGTGTGTGTGTGTGACTGTATGGCATGGATATATGGTTTAGCCAAAGCCTTTTTGCTTTTCTTTTCTTTTTTCTTTTTTTCTCTCTCACAGTAAATCAGTCATTTCCTCTCTCACTAGGTGCCTCTCTCTCTCTCTTTCTCTTTGAAGCACTTTCTATCTCTCTGCCATCCACTCCCATCTTAACATGATGGATATATTATTGAAACACTGTGCGAACCGTAGCATCTCTTTAACCGGTAATCATTCATAACTTAATTCTAACAAAAGTTTTGAATATTTCCATGAAATACATTGTTAGATAAAACCAACATGGATTTGGATTTGCCTTTCGCCTGTGCTTATTTTCCATCTCATATCCACGTATTTCCAAAGATTGAGTTTTGGTCTAAAAAGCAACTAAAGCTGTGGCAAATGTCTATGAATAAGCCAGTTTGATAGCAGTTAGCTAGCATTGCCGTAGGCACACATGGATATTAGAATGAAGCAAATGTGTCGTCTGCTCGGTGGCTAATGCTATTTGCTATTTGCCCAAGGCTTAGCTTGCTGCCATTTTCACGCCTCCTTAATGTCTTTAAGTGCGTAAGGAGGAGACGGCTCACACAACATGCTATGGGCCCCGTGCACAGTTGTCTGCAAGTCCACAAATAGGGTATGTTGTCTGCGGCGTGTTGCCTTGAAGGGCTACTTTTAACATTCTGGATTCGAAGTTTCCTTTTCAAATCAGAGATGTCACATTGTGGGGGACGGTCCACACGTTTATCCACCAGTTTCCCTAAAATGCAACGTCTGTCAACATTTTGCAATTAAAGTTGAAGCAAGTTGTGCCCTTTGTAAATGAAAGGTGCTATTGATCCTAACAGCTCCATAATTGCCATCACATTACTGAATGTGTCTATTTATAATTTAAACACCAAAATACCTTATATAAAAAGATATGATGGTTAGGCAGTGCTATAATTGCAAATTGATTTGGTTCATACTTGACTGTTGTCTGAGGTGTTATTTCTAGGGCTAAAGTTAGGGCGTTTTCATATGAAGTACGATGGCTTGATACCGTGCCTGAGTATGATTGCCCCCGCCCCGCCGGTCAGCTTTTACAGTAGTGATGTTGTTCCATACCTGAGTACTCTTGCGTATCTGCACACATGAGATCGGCGTGTGCTGTGCACGTACCCAGATATCGAAGGAGACAGGCGGCGTTGAGAAGTGCTTTTGTAGCATAGCAGTCCACTTCAGGGTTTTGCTACAGTTTTTTTTCCACACCTGATGCGATCCGTACCCGAGTACACATGAACCGTACTCGAGACCAGCTTTGCAGGTGGACCCGGGCATGGCTATGGTACACAGTGTTCACACTTATCAAACGGACTAGACTTTGGGGTCAAGTGTACTTGGATCCGGGCCCAGATCCCTAGTGTGAAAGCACCCTTAAGGTCACCTTAAAAGGGGTCCAAATACAGACTGGGTCTAATGCAGACAAGCGCAACACAGTATTTAATGGGCAAGCTATATCAAATATGTACTGACTGCATTCCAATCATACTACGGCCTAAAAATATATTGTATGGAGAATGTATAATTTATATGGTTGAATAACAACCGTACAAAATCCGATACATAAAAAGATTGGTGGATTGATAGATAAATGGATAGATGGATGAGCTAACTGAATGTGCAAATGTTTGATTAGGAGTCTGAGACAGATGTAGTCCTGGGTATGACTTGTGACATTTTTCTGGACCTGTTTCCACATTAACGGTGATACTCCACCCCACCCCCCCCGGCAGTGTTAAAAATCAAATTAGCAGTGATGACCTCACTGAGGCCAAGGCTTCTTAGGAAATGACATGTGACCATAACATATTGCAGCCATGTTAACACCCGTGGAGAAAGTGCAGAGTCCAGTCAGTGCTGTTTGCAGTTTTATGGACAAGTAACTTCTTTCCTGCTCGTTTCCCACGACATGCCACGTCTTACCATCTCTTCCCCTCTTCTTTTGTCTTTCCCGTTGTTTACTTCTTCCTCACTCCCTTCATTCTTCCCATCTATCTGTTTTTCTCTATCTTTGTATTGCTGGCTCTTTCCATGCCTTTCGATCTGTCTTTTTCTCTCTCTCTTTCCGTATAGCCAGGTTTCCTTTATCCCCATCTCTCTCTCTCTCTCTCTCTCTCTCTCTCTCTCTCTCTCTCTCTCTCTCTCTCTCTCTCTCTCTCTCTCTCTCAGGTTCATCCTTTCCTTCTCTCTCTGCTCCTAAGTTTCACATGATGGCTCATCGTCTGTAACGGTCTCTAATTCTCTCTCTCTCTCTCCTCGTGGGGGGAAAACAGAGCTTACCCATCACAAAGGGAGCGTCTCCTCCCGAGTGGAAATTACCGGCGGAGATTAATAACGACATTAGGCGGTAATGATGCCGTGCCGAATGAAATATTTATTAAAGATCCCTCTGCTAGCAATTAGCATGGCATGTAATCGTTCAGCACAAGAAATCAAGATGATTGCGCCGCAGTCCCCCATCCCCTGAGCCCCCCCACCCCCGATCCCCAACCCCACCGCCGCCCGATTGAAACCACCTCCTTTACAGCTTCCTCTCTATTTGCCCCCTTACACACACACACACACACACACACACACACACACACACACACACACACACACACACACACTTCTCCCCACCCTCGATCACTTTTCCTTACTGCCACCATTGTAAACGTTTGCATCGTCTCCCGAACGCCCCCCTCCCCTCACCTTGACATCCTCTCACCATGATAGCATCAGCGACTTTGGGAAGGGGGTAAGGGAGTGGGGGGATGGGATGGGGTTGGGATGGGGGATCTTGGGCATCCAGTCTTAATTACAGGCGCTCTGTCCCGGGCCACGGAGAATACTCCACGAGGCAATTACACTGTCAGGGATGCAAACGTCAGGACTCGCTCGCTGATCTGCTCAAGAGAGAAATGTCGAAGTCAGACCGCAGGCGCGTCAAAGAGTGCCAGAGTTTTCGTCTCCTGCTCCAAACTCCTGCCAAGTCGTCCAAGGCAGGAGTGAAGAAGAGAGAGGGAGTCTTTCATCGAATACTGTCTTGCGTCTTGGTAGTCCACTCCAGTTGCAGTGCCTAAAGGGCTGGCTTGTCACAACTTTTTGTGGAACTTTTTCCATCCCAGAGCTATCAAAACTTTCCTAAAACTTCTTTTAGATGAATGCTTCTGGACTCGACGCTGCAGACATTTTCCAGTTGCCGCCTCTCCCAACCTGACAAGCCTCAGTCAGCTCTCCAGAGCCCACCAAAATTTCCCAGTCTCCCATTTTAAAACTAACATCCGACATCTCATGTCTTGAGATGCAACGCAGTGATGAAATCTCATGCACCCGCTCTAAAGTTTTGTGAGGAAAAAAAAGAAATCCCTTCACGAAACCTTTTGAGGGTGGACCGGCCTCGAGGATACACGCCCTTGTTTGTGTTTACAGCAGCATGACCTCATTTTCAAGCTGCCACTTGAGAAGGACATCGGCGAGAGGAGGTTTGAAGGGGAGGTGGAACTGGAGGAGGAGGATGGGGAATGGAAGGTAACACAAAAGGTCATAGGTCAGGTAATCAAAAGTGTCCGTTTATTGGCTACATCATCAAACCTCAAGGAGCTCATCAATGCGGCCAGTCAGGCGTGGGGCTCCGCTAATCAGCTCTCCCAGCGGTGTTTAGTCGTGCCGATGCCATCCTGTGGATGACAAGAAAGGGACAGGACGAGTGCAAGAGAGACCGAGGGCGAAGAGCGGGTGCGGCGTGGGCTGAGGTTTGGGGGGTGGGCAGATCGGCGAAGGGCTAATGTAATAGCAGCTCACTTCACAAGCCATGACAAAGGGTTTCGGAGAGAGACGGATCAATTTGCAATATCGCAAGGGCCGGGGCCCTGGCAACAAAGGTGGGACATGAAAGCAAGCACATTAAGGGATACTCTTGTATGAACTCTCCCAATCAATAAACATCAGGTGGGGAGGGGTGGGGGTGGGGAGAGAGGAGGAGGAGAAAAAGGACGAGTAAGAGAGAGAGAGCGATATGGTTGGAGATAAGATAACAAGCTAATATCTAATGGCTGAGTTCTTGGACAAACTTTTTCGCTCTTCCCCACTCTTATTATTAATTAGATAGTTATCTTTAGCCTTTTTCACTAGATGAGATAAGCCGTTAATTAATCTTGGAATCTAATTAACTATACTGCTATTAATAGGCTGGGACACACATTTTTGTACCTTTTTGACTGTCAGAGCAATGAAATCTGAGATTGTGAACTAGTGTTAACAGCAAGAGAAAAAAAGAAAAAAAAGCCTTTTTTCGCTCTTAGAGATACAGCAGTTTTAGATACGTTGAACAATTTCATTCTGAACTTTTACATTCATGTTTACCTCCTGCAATAAATAAAAATTCAATTTTTAAGATATAGTTGGTTCCAATCTGGAAGATCTTGCAACTTGTAGGCAAAATACAGTGAATAAAAGGAAGGTATAGGGTAGCTCACAATTTGTTGATATGCCATGGTGAGTTCTGCCTCCATATCGGTACTTATTTTAGTGGAGTGGTTTGTGCTTTGTTCAAATAGTATACGCCTCATCTGTGGGATAACCTTTAGTTTCTCTCAAATGTACTTTACCTTTATGCTTGTTTATCATTAGATGCACAGGACATGTGTGTGTGGATATAACTTGTATGTGGATGGCGTGTTATGTTAATATGTGTGACGTTTATCCATGATAAGAGAAAAAGGCACATCTTGCTCCCAGAATGCTTTGCTTGTGCAAGGTTTCAACCCAATGCAGCCAAGCTGACATTGTCGGTGTCATTGTTGGGTTTTTTCTCGTAACTTTTTTTTTTCTCTAAATGTTCCCCTCTTTTTCTCTCCAATTGAATTAGGCCAATTACCCCACTCTTCCGAGCTGTTCCGGTCGCTGCTCCACCCTCTCTGCCAATCGGGGGAGGGCTGTAGACTACCACATGCCTCCTCTGATACATGTGGCGTCGCCAGCCGCTTCTTTTCACCCGACAGTGAGGAGTTTTGCCAGGGGGACGTAGCGCGTGGGACGATCACGCTAGTCCCCTCAGTCCCCCCCCCCCCCGAACAGGCGCCCCGACTGACCAGAGGAGGCAATACTGCAGCTTCCTACCTGCCGACAAGGCCAACTGTGTCTGTAGGGACACCTGTCCAAACCAGAGGTAGCGCAGGGATTCGAACCGGAGATCCCCGTGTTGGTATCGTAACCTTATAAGTTGTAGTTGCAGCTTGCATGTGCAGACACTCTTTCTTAAAACATGGCTACGCAGAGCTCTTTACCTGATAGACAATAAAGTTTAAGGAAAACGGAGACAGAGCAAGGATGGTGAGATAGGGTTGGAAGAAGTTGGAGAGAAGCTGTTTCTTTGTGATATAACCGCTGTTGAACATTGCTGCTGGGCAAGGTTAGCTCTGTTCAGACCAAGGGTCCCTTTCACAACTAACACTCATGGGAGAAGCTGTTGAGGAGATCTGCAAGTTTCTTGAGATTAAGTTGAACACATTTAAAGACCTTTATGATGCTTGTCATACAGACATCAAAGACCAATTTAGCAAATAAACTAATGTGAAAAGGAAAAAGGAACTTTTAAGACTTAGGTCTTTTACGTAAGGCCCCCTAAAAGACAAATGTACACAATGGTATTTAGGTTGTTTCAAGACTTTTCCAGGCTCTTCATACCCAATGATATCAACAATATTTTATAATTAGGAACAAAATCTCAGATATTGGGGGAAATAGAGGGAAAGGAGAGGAACATTTCTGTAAAGACTCTACTATTACTCTCCGATTTACATGCTGTATTTTTTGACATAATATAAGTAAGTGGAAAGAAATCTTGCCTTTGCACCAAAAACAGTCAGTTTCCTTCGCATAGCTGAGGGAAAAGCTTTGACTTTGCAGGGAGGGGCCTTAAAGTAAGTTATGATTTAAAACCCAAACATGAGGACTTTGGGGAAGAGAGAGTAAGTTCACTGTTAGTCCATTTCTTCACCTGCATAGTGTAATTTTTTTAGTCTGTTATAAATGAACTTTTATCTGTGTGTGTGTGTGTGTGTGTGTGTGTGTGTGTGTGTGTGTGTGTGTGTGTGTGTGTGCGTGTGAGACATATCTGGCATCACCACCACAATAATGCAGCACCAACTCCAATGGACAGGCCATGTCATCCGCATGTCCAACACACATCCCCCCAAACAGATCCTGTACTCCCAGCTAAAGGAAGGTCAGCGAGCTCCCGGCAGGCAAAATAAAAATTTCAAGGACAATATCAAGACCAGTCTGAAGAAATTCGACATTACATCGAGCGACTGGGAACACATTGCACTGGATAGGCGCTCCTGGAAGAAATCCGTGCAGGAAGGAGCTGCACTTCATGAAAGGGAACTCCACTGTGCTGCAGAGAAAAAGCGACAGCGCTGCAAGGAGAGAGAGAAAGGGGCTCAACCACCACCACTTTCCCCTGTCCACACTGCACCAAAGTATGTGGATCGCGGATCGGCCTCTACAGCCATCTGAAGACCCACAAGTAGACAACCCAATGGAGAGGACAGTTACACAGACACAGTGTGTGTGTGTGTGTGTGTGTGTGTGTGTGTGTGTGCGTGCGCGCGCACAATTAAACCTCACCCTTTTGCCAGTTTGTCAGTGTGACAGGGTTTTTGCCCAGACTTTGATACTGCCTCCGGAATTTTCTTTCCTCTGACATAGATCTGGCTGTTTCTGATGCACAAATGCATGTAATAACCCCAATAGTCACATACACACAGGTAAGCATGTACAAAAAAAACCAAAAACATTTTTTTTAAAAACCATAAACACTCATGCACAACATCCAGGGTAGGCACACACATATAAATGCTCCCACATCCACAAAGATACAAATACACATGAAAATGCATGCATGCGCACACATGTACACACACAAACACACTCTCAGAGCCTCTTCCTGCTGGGACCAGAGAGCCTCATTTGCATTGTGATGGCAGGCAGATTAAGTACATTCCAATGCACACTAAAAGGCCTCAGAGCAACACACACACACACACACACACACACACACACACACACACACACACACACACACACACACACACACACACACACACACACAGTTGTCTCTGGGCCAGTAAGTCAGACTCCGAACAAAACTGGAGCCCTGGTACCAATACAACCAGTCACCCCCACCCCCCACCCGGCTCCTCCAAAGAGAACAAAGGACGAAGAGAAGGGAAGGATCTAAACGTCAGTGGAGGAGGGAGGGGAGGTTAAAGTGAAAAGCTGAGAGATGGGAGGAGAGAGCGTGAAGGAGGGTGGGGGTGTCAGGGTGGGGCTGATGTTTGGAGGGAGTGGGGGTGGTGGTGGTGAGGGTGACTGACGGGCAGCTAGGGGGACTAAGCTCATTTAGATAAATCGACATTCCCGGCTGAGATAAAACCTACGATGATTTGTACTATATCTTCAGGGGATAAAAGCCCTTCTATTGGATTTTGTTGGTGCCCCAGAGTGCATGGATTTGGGCTGCCCCGGCACAGAGTGACTGTGCCTAGACCCGCAGTGTGAGGGGAACGGGCTCAGAAGAGAGGGGTGGAAGGGCGACTCCCGCTAGGAGGAGGCGGGAAAATTCCCATCATTACCCCGGAGTGTCAAACACACCACAGCAGGCAGTGAAGGAGGGGCTGTGAAAGGTGATGCAAGGGTCTCTCACTCTGTTCTGTTCTGTTCTCTCTCTCTCTCTCTCTCTCTCTCTCTCTCTCTCTCTCTCTCTCTCTCTCTCTCTCTCTCTCTCTCTCTCTCTCACTCTCACTCTCTCTCTCCTAGAGGTCAGGACACACTCACCGTTTCCAGTGTAATTTAATGTAGCAATTGTTAACTGGCTGCTTTAACTTGGATTTCACCTTATTTAGCCTTGTTTTGGTCCCAGTTAGCAATTAGTGCAGCAAGCATTTGTAAAATGACCTTTTGTTTTTTAAAGTACAATAAACATTCATCCTAAGTATTTGGACATGATTTTTGAAAAAAGTAAAATTTCTCAAAATTATAAATTCGCATTTGTACATTTTATCTTGGGGGGGGGGCTTATACCGTCATGAATCTCCTGGGCGATCTCACAGGCAACCAATTATTTATCTATTCTAAACTATCACAGGGCTGAGCCCGTGAATGTGGCATGTCATTGGATTTACCAAGTGGGTAACTCCCCTCACTGATACTTTGCTAGGTTTGGTCCACAACACCTCAAGAAGGCTCCAGCGAAATGCAAACCAGTGTTGTATTTTAACACAGTGATATGGAGAGTATTTTTTAGAAAGACTTTGGGACGTTCTGCTTGGTGTATCCCAAGGATATGAGATCTATCTAAACACTTTTATGCTCACCACCTCATGTGACCTCATAATTCAACCCGGACAGCCTTTGTGGGCCCATTTTGGTTGTAGAGGCATCTCATTCAGTATGAGAAACCTCATCATTTTCTACGTCTACAAGACTCCTACATTTATGTTGCCTCTCCCCCTTTTGCGATTCAGAGCCCTCGGCCTGAAAATGTGAAGAGTCAGTAGAAAACTTTCTTGACAAAGTTATAAATGCTCCTATCTTTAATGTACAGTGTGGACCGCTGCCGTCGCTGCCTGTCCAGCTGGAACACCGTTGCTCGAAATCTAGGAAGTTTGTAGAAGCGGTTCCCCTTCATGATCCTCTGGTTATGCGAGGGGTCGGCAACATATGGCACGCGTGCCTGTCCGCGCACAGCTGCACGCGGAGCAATTCAATAAATATTTTTTAGTACACTTTTTTGGTAAAAATATTTTTAAATAATATACAGCCCAATGGTGAACCAAACGAACAATTAGATTTAATATAATACTGAAATAATTAGTCTTGAAATACACCATGTTTGACAGCAAGAGAGCGCACACTAATGACGTGTCTCTCAGGCCCCTCCCTATGATCTGCCGACGAGCGTCGCATTACAGTGGTAGTGAAAACGTAGCATAGCTAGCTAGCTAGCTTTTTTTTTTTTTTTGGTGTGTGCTATATGTCAAGAACAACTGACGATGGCACAAGCAACGTTGCCTGATATTCGCCTCTTTCAGCAGTCTGGGACAAATGAATTCGGGTTTATTTCACGAAAGGAGCGAGCTGTGTGCAGTCTGCTGCGAAAATGTTGTGTGTCGAACTTCAAGTGTAAAACGTCATTTTGAAACAAGGCACAAGATAAACGTCAAAGGCCGGTAAAGCTGAATCAACCAAGAAGGCAGCGGCCCAGTACGGGAGGCAAAGCAGCGTGTTTACAACCCGACGTGCCGCCGAAAACCAAGCTATAGAGGGCAGCTATAAAGTCACGCAATGCATTGCTTAACACGGGAAGCCATTCTTCGATGGAGAGTGTACAAATGAGGCTTTCCTCAGCAGTTCGCAGGTGATATTTTATGGCTTACCAGCAAAGACAATGATCATCAACAGGATCACAAAAATGCCCGTTTCTGCGAGAACTGAAGAGAGGCGCATTACAGACATGGCCGAATGAGGCACCAGCGATCCCTTGCGTTGAAAGAAGCGTCCGTATTCAACGTAGCTCTTGACGAGAGTGGACGTAAACGACGCTCTCCGTCTAGCAGTGGTTATCAGATGTTGTGACGATCAAGGGTCCCACTAAATCGGTAAGATTAAATTAATTTTCTTTTGTGCCCTAGTAATTTCATACATTTGCACAAATGATATTGTGTGTGTAGCGCGATCTTTTAGAATGAGGACTCTAGATAGGGAGACAAGCTGCAGCATCCATCCGTCCATCCATCCATTTGCTCACAGGGTCGCGGTGATGCTGGAGCCTATCCCAGCAGTCATTGGCCGGGAGGCGGGGAGACACCCTGGACAGGCCGCCAGGCCATCACAGGGCCGACACACACACACACACACATACATTCATACCCAGGGGCAATTTAGTACGGCCGATTCACCACAAGCAGCAGCAGTAAATAAATAAATGTTCATTGTGAAAATGAACTGGCACCCAACCGGATGTGATTTCTTTTTTAAAACTTTGCAAAGTGGCACGGGACATCCAAAAGGTTGCCGACTCCTGGTTTATGCCGAGGTCTGGCAATTAGCAGATTGCACCTCACGAAAAATTAATTAATTAGTGAAATAAAGAGAGATCAGATAAACTCTCCATTACATTAAGGCAATTAGACCACTTTGGCCTAAATAATAAACTTAGGAACTCACCGTCCATGTTTAATATATCATCTTTTATTCAGGTACTGGGAGTGCTTCTATAGCGAATCCACTTTCTCCACTGCGTAGCTCTGTAATGCAGGTATTTTTCTTGGGAGCCTTTCAGGAGGTTAGTTAGGTAAAAGCCATCTGCACAGCCCTTTTCAGCCCATTCCTGGGGTTGAATAATGAATCTTTTACCTGTGTCCCACGCAAACGTTTCTGTAGCATACCTGAGTGGCCAAATGGGGGGCTAGGGAATTAATATTGAAGGTAGGTAGCTTTCCCCAAGTAGCAGGCCCTGAACTCAAGGGATGTATGTGCAACTGAGATACACAGTATACTATTGTAGTTTAACAGGCAAAGAAAATAGTTGAGGGTATTACCAGAGTTATTTACATTGATTGTACAGATAACAGTTTTGTGTCTGCCGTTAAAAAGACACATTGGACTTGGTGGCCATATTGGCTGCAGTGGGAATGAAATGTGGGAATTTTTATCGGGCCCTAAAAAGAGAATACAAATTGGCTGACTATCTCTCCACTGTCAGAGATAGTAAGCAGAAACAGATCCTTACCAAGTACAGGCTCAGTGACTACAGTTTAGCCATTGAAAAGGGCAGACACAAAAAAATCTTGGCTACCAAAAGAGCAAAAAATAATGGTCACTGTACGGCAGGTGAGGTTGAGACAGAGATGCACTTCCCTTAAATTGTGAGAAATTCCAGAACATAAGAGAAAAATACCAGGAGAAATTGGAAAATCAGATTCCAAATTTTCTGCTCCTGGATGAGAAAGAACAATGGCCACTTATTTTAGGGGAGGGCTAAAGTGCACACCTTGTGGCACAATATGTGTCACAATGCCATAACCTAAGGGTCAGTGAGTGACCAAAACACTGTCAATTACTGTCAGTTGCTTTTCAAGTGCTGTGCTGTTTCTGCCTGTTGTATCTATTCCTTTTTCCTTTTCTTTTTTTTTTTTTGGTACTCTGTTGACCTGTTTTGCTGTCACCTGCTTTGGCAACATTGTAATTAATGCAGTCATGCCAATAAAGCATCATTGAATTGAACTGAATTGAAACCAGGGAGCCAGCAACTAAAATAAAATGCATACCATGCTTCGCTGTTGTTTGAGTTTTTAATCAAATGTTGGCTCAAATAAAACCTAGTATTGATAAATAGTGCAAGATAAAGTCAAATATTAAAAGTACAAGGATTGCCTTTATTTTTACACAGACAGATATAACTTAAAGGACATTTTGTAAAGAAGAGTTTGTAGTACTGTATTACAGAATTTTTAGCTAATGCTCATTTATTTCTTGTACCTGATCTTGGAGCAGGTACAGATTATACAGTAGGTTAAATGCCCTTGCTCAATTGATACAAGAAACATGTATGGCATACTGACATACATTACAAAAAAAAAAAAGGATGTGTGATACAGTTTAAGTATCCATACACAGTTTAAGTACACATTCAAAACAAGACTAACAAAATGGCAAAACAACAGTGATGAGGCAAAGGGAGAAAAAAAACATGGCTTATTTTTATAGGATAAGGTGGTGAGCAAACTTAAGCAAAGCAGTAAGCTGGGTTAGTGGTAATAATTAGCATTGGTGGGCACCCACGTTAAATTGAATTTAATGACAACACAGCAGTCTCACTCAGTGGGAACTAATCCTGGACTCTGGAGCATTATGGTTAATGGGCCTGAAAGAAAATGATGGCCTTTCAAGGCAAAACCAATTAACACGGAGTAGTGATGTCTGGTGCTGAGCTCTCCAATTCTCATAAGAACTTCTGCCCTCACATTATATAACTGGATTTCTGTTCACTTTGAAAAATGGAGGCGGTAGTGGAGCATGGCATAATATAGCTATCATAACTCTAAAATGAATGAAAAGTAGAATATGTTTCACAGGGCATCAGAGGTGGAAAGAGCGCTGAGCAAAGTGGAGTTACTGTCGTTCCAGTGAAATTTCCCCGAGGTCAGAGAGAGTATTTGTGCAGAAAACTACTCATAAAGAATTGGATAGCCCAAGAAGTTTCCGCAATGATTCTTGTGACCCCGATCATCAATTGTCGCTCACCTGTCACTCACTCATGTTTTTTTAAGATTATCCTATTTTGAAAGACTGATGGGAAATAAATTTAAGACAATTTACATACAATCTGGCGGCACAGTGGTTAGTGCGGTCGCCTCACAGCAAGAAGGTCCTGGGTTCTAACCCCAGGGTAGTCCAACCTTGGGGGTCGTCCTGGGTCGTCCTCTGTGTGGGGTTTGCATGTTCTCCCTGTGTCTGCGTGGGTTTCCTCTGGGTGCTCGGGTTTCCTCCCACAGTCCAAAGACATGTAGGCCAGGTGAATGGGCCATACTAAATTGTCCCTGTGTGTGTGTGTGTGTGTGTGTGTGTGTGTATATGTCAGCTCTGTGATGGTCTGGCGGCCTGTCCAGGGGTTCTCCCCTCCTGCCACCCAATGACTGCTGGGATAGGCTCCAGCATCCCCGCGTGACCCCGAGTAAGGATAAGCGGTTTGGATAATGGATGGATGGATGCATACAATCCTTTGAAGGGGCTATATGTAATTTTGACCGATGATCTGACCTCTGCTGTTCAGCAATGTCATTACTAACAGTGACTCAAATAGACAGAGCAAGTTTACAAAGAAAGGTGGTGGATATTCAGCATGTTTGACATTATTGTATCTGACATTATTGAACGCATTCTGTAGATATCAGTTTGCTGAGATCACTGCATAAGTACTCTGAGAGCTGTGAGTGTGAGTGCTTTGAGCAGGTTAAGGCAAACATTATTACTTATTATCGGACTTTACCTTGTTTTGACGTTGGGTCATCCTGGAACCCTTGCCCCCGCCCAGCTGGGGAATACGCACTGGCACTCATGAATAGTCATGAAACACAACAGTACCTTTTTTTAAAGACTGTTGTTGCCAAGTCAAGTCGTTCCTCAGCTCTTAACATGGCTCTGCTTCAATTCCCTTCCCCTCTTTCTAGGGGATTCTCCCTTCCTCCTACTGTGTGGTATGTCTGCTCAGATTGAAGGCACCATAAACTCCTGTGTGTGTCTATTTGAGAGCATGTACTTGTGTAGGCTATGTGTGTGTGTGTGTTTGTGTGTGTATGTTTGAGAGTTTTTCTCTGTGTGAGTGCTGGGTGTAGTCCAGCAGACTTGCTAAATTTCCCCTGTACGGAGGCCTGGCTGGGCCATATATCATCGTAATTAAAGCCTGGCGTAATGACGCAGGGCCTATGCAGCATGATTCCTGTCTGATTGCCACGATGCTTCATTAAGACCACTCAAGCTAACAAGCTGTGGCTGTAATAGAGTACTCCTCCCTCTGGTCTGCCGCAGAGATCGAGGAGTTAGCGAGCTAAGCCAGGATCCTGGGTAATGTAATGATAAAATTTACACATTCTTATTATTAATCATCCTACTATAGCTGATGTAAGTGATTCTCAAGACTCTAGGCTTACATGTGTCTAACCATTCGTTCTGTGTTGCAGTTTACAAGTCACAGATTTGATTTTCTTTAAAATGATCAGAATCACTGAAGTGTAGTCTCTGACAGTGATGGGCTAAGCAAAGCATACTAAAATATATTCTGCTACTTGTAGATTTAAGACATGACTAAGCTTTTGCTATATAACCTTGATTATGATTTTGGCATTCTCTTTCTGGCGTTAACCCAATATACATCCTTCGCTCAAACAAATCTAGTCTCAGACTTTAGTTGTTTAATCTTCATAGTCTCCCTACTCTCTCTCTCTCTTTCTCTCTCTCTCTCTGTCTCTCTCTGTCTCTCTCATTAAATACAATCACTACCTGAACTGCATGCCTGCCCATGCATTTTCAATGATAGTTGCTCTGAGTTACTAAGAATCAATTGGAATCTACAATAGTGCTAACACCGAAAATGCTTAGGCTGAACATAGCGCATGGCTTCTGGTTTGCTGACAATCAAATCAGGTTTTCAGCTGAATCTCTCAATGACAAGACGTTCCCATACATGTACTGTATTTGTAGGTCCCGAAATATGTTGATTGCCAATGTATAGATTAGTGAGGACATGCTTGACCTTTCACAAACTACTGCCCCAGAATGGTTCTTGTCCAATTCCTCTTTAGCAATGGTTTCTATGTGAAGCTTTCAGCAGACGGCAAAATGCCCTTAACGGTGGGCCTGTGGGACCTGCAAATCGGATACTACTATAGGTATCCGAAAAGTTTGGAGGGGGGTGTAATTCTCTGTCCCTTCCTTAAACCTAAAACGCAATGGCCAAATGCAATCTACAGTGGATTAAGCAGTGTGGCAGACCCAATGACCAGCTTAATCCATCCAACAAAAAAATTGTCTGCTCTAAGGTAAATTTGCAACTAGCTATTATCGATAGCTACTATAGCCAACATATCATGACTGTTAATTTTACCCACACAATGATCATTAACATTAACAACAAATCAACTTATTACTGAATATTAAATAACATTATCAAGGTAACTGATGAGCGTGACCAGCTTAGTCTGTGGCCAGAGAGACCTAATTTATTGATAGCTCGCCCACTAACATAACTTCATTATCCCAGTCACACGTTTGCCAGGTTCCCTCTTTAATTTCAGAATAACCCGCGGGGAGGGTCGGCTTGGCCCTGGGACAGTCTCTGGCCAGTCTGCCCTCCCCATATCCGGCCTATTTTAACCCCCCCCTGTGAGTTCCAGGTGGGGACCGGCCATTTGGCAAAGTCAACCTGCCCATGGAGGCCTCTTGTTGGCCTTATTTCATCAAAAATCCCGGTCCTGGTCCGGAGGTAAAAAATATCGAGGGGCGGTTCCCCTGGCCACGGGAGCCCACACAGAACCCCTGGAATAACCTGGATAAAAGAACACCGCGGTGTACCGTGGCCAAAGTCACCACTATAATATGATGATGTTGGCAGTGGATTATGAAGAAGATTCCAATAATAGCTGAAATATTTCACTTACTTTGAAGTGCAAGAGCACTATTGGTCCACAATATTATTTTGGTTGTGTTTCAGAATTAGTTGATGGGGTTTCTCATTCTTTGATTGTGACTGGTAAGCTTTACCCTCAATTACAGTTGCACCCGGTGGCCCTGAGTCAGTGTTAATTTTGATATTCTGAATGTATCCCTCCGCCACATACAGTAACCCTTTCTGCTTTACACGGGATGATATTAAGGATGAATTACTCCAAAGTACATCACTTATTCACCCAGGTGGGTGCTACACATTGGTGGTGGTTGAGGTGAGTTTCCCTCTGCACTGTGGGTGTATAAAGAAAGAACTAATTAATGTAATCCATTATTATAATTTGCTCTGGGAATGCACTGGTTTCTTCCTTTGTATTTTTGTGCTTTCCAGCTACTTCCTGGATGGTTCTGAAAAGCTTGATGGGTGTAGCAACAGTAACTGAGAGGGGGGGCGGGACTTTGCGCAAGGTCAATTGAGGACATCCACTCAGATCTACTTTAAACCCTGATTTCCCCTCGGCGTTGATTAATATGTTTAGCAAATGGCTTACCAGATCCTTACCCTGAACTTAACTATCTCCTAAAGTAATACCGTTCCATTTGCAATCTTATAGCTTAACTTTCTTGAACCATCTCTAAACTAATAGTGCTAATGTTGATGATCAGTGGACGTCCTGAAGGATGTCTTCATTCATTGATAGTTGAAATGCATTGTGTGCAGTTGTCAGAACGCATTTTGGAAACTGTAAATAAGATGTATATGAATGTTTTGTCTGCAAGATTGGGTTTCAGGTATTAGATTTGACGTTTGCACATACTGTATAAGGTGTTTGACTTGGTGGGACGCTCACATAAGAGCACAAGGGCTATTATAACATTAGGATGAGAAGCCGTGTCTGGGAGTATTTAGAGATGAGTGTCAACCATCTGAGAGTGGCTTCGTGTGCAGGGATGGCAACAAGGCAAGAGAGTGATGGGACTTGGAGGATCTAGGTCATACTATGTGGTCATGGTACTTTTTGTTTGGGGTCACTGCTTACACTGTTATGATTTTTCCCTGCCCAATTGTACTGTGCTGTATTCCCAGAGGGTCCCCACTGGAATGTTTTTCCATAAAAAAATGTGTACTTCAGTTTGGCAGAGATATTTGAAGTGTGGTTTGTAAGGTGCCCAAATATATTTTGTACAAGCAAAGCAGTATTGGCCGGGTTCCATGGCAGTATTTCCTTGATGGCACCTGTTCAGTGATTGGGGGGGGGTAATTTAAGTGTCACTGATATTGTGCATTAAGATCAGTACAGGTAGAAAATTGTACTGATGCAGTGAAAATAAAATCTCTTTCCCATATGAACAGTTCTTGGGGAAAATGATGCTTGTTATGGGATTACACTAATTTAATAACGCAGTGCTACCTAAAAGGACATTTTGACAGAAAAATAGTTTTAATGAAGCATGTTTTAGTCAGATGTAGGTATAAATTGATACTTTTAAACTTCTTCATAATAAGAGCCTGTAGTTGGCGCTCACTGTGTTTTGTGATGTATCGGGAAATCTTTTTCATTATCAAGACTTTGAAATGTGAACTTGAGCCACTGTAAAGGCTAAAAATCTGCATGTGTAAAATGTGTGTGTGTGTGTGTGTGTGTGTGTGTGTGTGTGTGTGTGTATTTCAGTAAACCTGTTTTTGTGTGTTGGGTGCAAGTGTGTGTGTGTGTGTGTGTGTGTGTGTGTGTGTGTGTGTGAGAGTGAGAGACAGAGCATTAGAGGGAGACAAAGAATACAGTGCAAAACAACTCGCATGGCTGCAACTCTCCCGAAATGTGAAAGTGTTCTGCTCGATCTGTCAGTACCTAATAAGAGGATTCACTGATTACAGCAGACAGAAGGCCAGGTCTCCGGCAGCTTCTTCTTTTTAAAAACATCACTCTGAACTCAGCCTCAAAAGAATGGATAGCTAATATCTCCCTTGTTCATTAAAACTCATTATATTTCTCTCAGTCCGCTTTGTTTTCGTAAGAAACGAGTGCACGTAACATTTCCAGCTCTCCCTTAACAACCTCCGGATCCGTATTTCCATTGGTTCACCGAAATGGTTGGCCGTGATTAGTCACACAATATGACATTAACCTGTAAATTAAAATCCCTCCATGCAATTTGATGGGTGATTTAATTTCGCCAACGCTCCACCCCACCACCCCCTGCTCTCTCTCTCTCTCTCTCTCTCTCTCTCTCTCTCTCTCTCTCTCTCTCTCTCTCTCTCTCTCTCTCTCTCTCTCTCTCTCTCTCTCTCTCTCTCTCTCTGTCTTACTCTTTCTCCCCCTCATTCCCCCTCTCCCTTCCATCACAGTCTTTCCATTTTTCCCCTGTCCTCATCCTACAGATATCCTCCCTCCCACCTCTCGCTCTCTGTCTCTCTCGCTCTGTCTCTCTCTCTCTCTGTCTCTCTCTCCCTCTCCCTCTGTCTCTCTCTCCCTCTCCCTCTCTCCATTCGCCGTGGGCTAATCCCATTATGAATTCTTTATATAGCCTTTTCCCTTAATGATCAGTGAGGCCTGCTCCAATCCTGATTACTATTGTACACTTAGCACTACATAAAGCAGGGGATTAATATGCCCCGCTAGCATCGTTGCTATGGATCCAC
This sequence comes from Lampris incognitus, assembly GCF_029633865.1. Classification (NCBI taxonomy): domain Eukaryota; kingdom Metazoa; phylum Chordata; class Actinopteri; order Lampriformes; family Lampridae; genus Lampris; species Lampris incognitus. Next base: position 28,917,228 of record NC_079223.1, on the reverse strand, counting down.
TCGTTGCCTTCCGAGAGATGTTGCTGCTGCTTCAATTGGCCATAAATTGCTCTCCCTAGTGGTTTCCCATGTACCAGACGGGGCGATGCAGAAATGGGGTGGGGGTGTTAAACCTCATTCTTTCTTATTGTCTTTCCCTACCGTTTCTCTTTCTCGCTCTTTCTCTCTCTCTCTCTCTCTCTCTCTCTCTCTCTCTCTCTCTCTCTCTCTCTCTCTCTCTCTCTCTCTCTCTCTCTCTCTCTCTCTCTGGCCCCAGACGAAAGTGATCTGCTCTATAATTCATGACCCAGCATTTTTTCTTTCTTCTTCACATTTTTATTTTCACCCGAAGATGCTGTAGCATACACACACTCACACACCAGCCTCTCCGTCTCTCACCCGGGCCCTGTTAAAGGTAGGAGCGGGTGGGCTGTGCAGATTAACCGAGATTGTGGAAGGGAGTTTTTTTTTTAATATATAATGTATTCAGAAAAGCACCCGCGTAATATGAAAAATATGGAGGGCAAGGGTGGAAAGTATTAAAGGGCTACTTTGATTCTCCCTGCTAGCTGTGCCCTGTGGTTACAATGAAGAATGCTAGCAATTATAGGAAGCCATTACAGTGAAAGTGGTAAAGATGCCTCAATTTTTCCCCCCAATTAGTGCCTGGTGATGAAAAATGGCAAAGTAAGATTTTAAATGTAAAGTAGGCCTTTTCACGAGACATTAAAATAGACCGAGAGCGACGCGGACTTTTCAAAAATAAAAATAGACCATTCCATTTGAAGGTGTTTTGTGAGTGATGGTAATCGAGTTAGTTTTGAAATTAGAGATGCTGGTCAGCGAGCTTTCCTTTCCTGTCATCAGTGATTTTATGCAACTTTCCCATCTGTCAAATAGAGGGGGTGAGTCATTTTGAAACGGGGGAAAAAAACCACAGAGACAGAAGCAAGAAAAAAATTTAGATGAAAAAAAACAACAAAAAATAAATCCTAACTAGATGCCTCAAACCCTCATGGTGTCCTTTTGGCTGCGGTAACAGTTCGGGAAGACTTCTCTCTTTCATTCAGCGGCAACAAATCCCTCCTCTTTCTTCTCTGGTATGAAGTGAATGCTGAGACAGGTCAGGCAGCGTAGTTTGAGGCGAGGCTCGGCAAACACCTGGGACAACTGCTGAGCAAAACAGCAAGAACCACCTCCGTTTGATTCTCATTCCTTTGTAGTTAAAGTCTTCCCTGTGAGTATCTTCATAACAGACCAACAGGATCACACCAACAGGATCGCTTCCTCCCTATTCAGGAAACCTAACCTGTGTGCTAGCCTATGGAAAAGTACACACTACTTTACTGCTGGTATATATTGATGATCCCATAATGTATACAGAGAAATTGTAAAAACTAAAACAAACCCAAAAAATAAAAAATCATAGTACTGTAATATGCATACCATACAAGTTTTACCTTCAAAAGCTTCATTGCATAAAATAAATTTCAAATGGTAACTGCCAGAATTTCTCTTAGTGTTGCCAGAGACCAATACTAATAATGATATCAATACATTGTGTTACTAGAGCGATACTAATTATAGTAGTAATTATTATGAGAGGATCTTTCTCCCCACCTACTGGTAACTTCAACCACAGATAACGCCGTGTTTCTCAAGCTGCTTTATTTGAATGACTCCTTTGTTGACCAAAAAATGCATATGGTAACCCTATAAGTTTCCACATTACAAAATGCTAAATTTGCCACATATTTTTCACCTTTCAGTGCTGGCATCCGTAAAGCCATTCTCACTTTCCCATGTCCTCTGTTTCCTCTCTGCCCTCCTGCACACAGGCTGGCTTTCTTGGTGCGGTGGAATCTCCCATGGTGCATTAGGTATTTGTACGTGAGCCAGAGCAACAGCTGTGGGTTTACCTTTTGGCTGCCGCTCCATGCCACTGACACGCCAGATCACATGACCCAACAAGATGGCTGACCAAGCTACAGCATATGGTGAACATGAAAGGTTTCAGATACACGTGAGGTATGAATTCACTTGTTTTAAACAGGAATGAACTTGTGTTATACGATAAATACATAGTTTGATTAAATTCAATACTGCTCTATGTGACGCAGTCATGATCAATATCACTTATTCTTCCTGGTTGTACTATGTGGTTGATGCAGTTGTCCATACAATACATGAAAATAGCTTATTTTTCTTAGCTTCAGTGTATTGCTTTTTTGAATTTAGATACTTCCACAAAATTGAAAAGTACCCCTCTGTCTGTTGACCCTTGACCTCATACACTTGCCTCCCTTCCTGTCTCTCGTGCCTAAACCCCTGCAGCATCTCCCTACCTCACAGCCTGACAATGTCAAGCCTCATTGCCTTCCATGGGTGTAACACAGCATGGTGGCTCCAGCCACTGACTGCTTTGGTAATATATGTTCGACTCCCAAAACACAGACACAGACACACACACACACACACACAGACACAGACACACACACACACACACACACACACACACACACACAGAGAGAGAGTCAACCGGGCCAGGTCTACCACCTGCCCTGGCCTCTGCCGGTTCTCCCCCAGCCAAGAAAGCTCATGCCTGGGTACCCTGGGCAGCAGCCCAGCTTCTTCACATCCAGGTCCAGGGCCAAGAGACAGGGGCCAACAGCTGGCGGTGTGCAGAAGGAGCCCGGAGGCATCCACGGCAGATGAATCACCGTGGATTAATATTTAACTTCAGACTCCTGCTTCCCTGGAGCATCTCTCCTTCCTCTACCCCCTTATCAGCCCCCCCTTCCTCCTCCCTCCCCTCTGATGCTGCAGGTATGTCAGGCCTATTGCTTGCCAAGCCTATACTTTAAATATGTGATGGGTACGCTCTTAAAGTCCAAAAAAGTGTTTCTTATTTTTTGAATATAAAACACATTTGAAACACAGAGCATTCCATTTGTGTGCCTCTTTCTGCTCCCTTGGCATTTTTAGATTTTTAGTAGCTGTGGTGGTTGGGAGTATTTTCATCAGTGCACATTAATGCACTGATGAAAACCACAATTTAGTCATCATATATTCACATTGTAGCAGATTTTAACTCTCAAAAGTTTTCTTCAAGAAGGGCAGAGACAGTAAGCCATATGACTTTACAAATCAAGAGTCCACTTTTTCAATGGTAGAAAAAAAGCTGAACATACAAATACACATGTACAATTTGGTCATATAGCTGACCATCTTATCCGGTCCAGCTGCATATTTGTATATTCCATCTTCTGAAAATATTCACTACCATCCTGTCTCACATTTGTTTTATATCATCTTGGCCATTAGCCTAGCAGATGCTCTTATCCAGGGCAACTTATGTGTAATAGTAGAATGATCTTAGATTAGAGGGCATAACTTCAATTTTACAGATAGCTAAGCAGGCTTGCGCATACTAGGAATTTGTCTTAGTGGGGTGCTCAACATAAAAACATATGGCCAATAAAATGTTAAAAGCAGAAAAAGATTGGTGGATGACTAACAGTACATTATCTGATGCCATTCTAGTGATATTAGAAGTTTCCAGGGTGCTGTGATTAATATTTCAGCTTTCTTGAAGCATTAGATGATTTGTAAATATCAGCTGTGGTTGCTAATTGGCACTGATTTAAACTAAGTAAACTACTCAGCCAGCACAAATCCCAGAACTCTGCATTGAAAAACCACAGGATCCAGGGACCCCTAAGTTGTTTTTGTTGTTGTTTGTTGGCTTGCAGTTCTTAGCAAACTATGCAGTAATCTCACATAATGAACGGTTTTCACTGAGGGTGTTTGAAAAAAAGCAGCTGTCGGTAAACATGCTGTGTATCTGCTATGTTTTCAACTGAGTGTCTTGCTTGCTTTCATCTGCTGTTGTTATTCCCATCACCAAACGATAGACACCCAGGATTAAACTAGAAACACACATAGCACCTTTAAGCATCACCAGAAAGAGGCTCCTCTTTGGAATTTAGTGCTACAGTATGAGTTGGAAATAAGTCTACCTCTTCAAGGTCTGTTTTAGCCAAATAACTCGCCCATATATTTTTAAGCAGAGCAGATTGCCCTTCTCTCGCAGTAAGAACTGTTTTCTTGATCAAAAAATGATGAGCACAGTACAGATTATGAGACACAAGGGAACAAGACGGGCATTTTTCTAGAATTCAGTCGTAATCAGCAGGAGAGTGGTGTGTGTGTGTTTCTCTGACATAGAGATTGTGTGTGTGTGTGTGTGTGTGTGTGTGTGTGTGTGTGTGTGTGTGTGTGTGTGTGTGTGTGTGTGTGTGTGCGTGTGTGTGTGACATAGCGATGGGAACTCATATAGGCAGTATATAGAACTGTGAAGTAAATGTCCAGGCTGTGAATGTTTTATGTCTTGTGAATGTTACTGTTCTAAGAATATTATGTTTTTAATGCATCAACTCTATTGATGCTTTTACCATTGCTGAACTTGAACGAGACAGATTTCCACACCTCCACGTGGGGCAGTGGTTTTTAATCATGTCACCATCGTAGCCGGGTTACCCTCTAATGTTTTGACAGTAACCAGGCACCGTTTTCATCAGGTACTAAAAGGAGATCAGGGTTGATATAGAGGCTGGCGCTGTAGGCCCGGTCGCCTCAGACAGAGCCAGAGCCAGAGCCAAGCCCATAATGGTATTCTCAGATGGGGATTCGTTTTGATCACTCTATGCCTGCCTCGCTCCTTGAGCACAGCATCTGTGATTTTGTGATTAGATCACCAGACTGCATTCCCCCCCCCCCTCTCTGCTCCTCTTTCCCTCTTCCTTCTCCCTCACCCTCTCTCCTTTGCCCGCTTTCCTTTGGTCTCGCTCTTTTCTCTCTCTCTCTTGCTCTTCACCTTCTGTTTTCCCCTCATCCACAGTGCTCTCCTCTTTTCTTTCTCACTCTCCCTTCTCAACCCCCTCTCTCTTTGCCTCGTCTTCCCCTCGTTCTCTCTAACTCTCTGTCCCCATCTCCTCCTTTAGCTCTCTCGCTGTTTCTCCTTCTCTCTCCCTTTTCTCTTTATGCATCCTTGCCTCATCTTTCTATCTTTACCCACTGTCTCCCTCAATTTCCTAAACTCTCATCTCTCTCTCTCTCTCTCTCTCTCTCTCTCTCTCTCTCTCTCTCTCTCTCTCTCTCTCTCTCTCTCTGTAGCTGTGTGCGTATATGTCTGTAAAGATCTATCGGTCCCCCGTGGTTCCCTCTCATTCGCATGCGTGTTCAGTGAGCTCCAGCCATTCAAGTGTACATAAAACCCAGCTCTTTATGGACAAACATAAAAGGGGAAGGAGAGACAGAGAAAAGAGATAGATTTTCTTCTGTCCCTTAAAGAAGGGATGCTCTAATCTCGCTTGTAACGGATTAACCTTTGAAGCAGCCTCTCTTTTCGTTTTGCCTTTCAGTTCTCTTTCGCTACTGTAAGTTTGAACACAAAGGCAATTTCGCCTGGACTAAAAAGGCCAATTTACTGTTATCTAGGTCATGTTGTGACGGTGAATGAAATATGATATTTTTTTCCTTCTTTCTCTCTCTCTCTCTCTCTCTCTCTCTCTCTCTCTCTCTCTCTCTCTCTCTCTCTCTCTCTCTCTCTCTCTCTCTCTCTCTCTCTCTCTCTCTCTCTCTCGCTTGCTCTTTCTCTTGCTCTCTGCCCCCCTCCTGTCTCTTTTTATGACTGTTTGTTCTACTGGTACGCCGCTGAATGAGTAACCAACCAACGGGCCAGCGGAATTGTGGGAATTCGTGGGAATCGCCATGGGTACTGGGGTTCTCGCGGGACCACTTCCTGTCTGTCTGATTCACGGACACTCAGGGGTGCTTGAGTCTCACTCCACGCCGTCCCTGTGGAGGCCTCAGCGGAAAATTTGTGTCTTTGTACAGGACGAGGCTGAATACCCCGAGAGGGGCCAGTAGACTCCTCATGGGCCTCGCAATCCCCATTGTCTCTGTCACAGACTGGGCTCCAAATATGAATATGCATATTCATATGCACAAGTTTCCATTGCCATTTTCATAGACAAACCTACCCTTCCCCCGCCCTTATTCATCTTTTATTAAAGTCGTCTCATTTGATTTTCACTTCGCAATTTCTAAATGAAGTGTTCGACATATGAAAGGTTACAGTGTCACACCCCTGAAGATTTTACAGTGAGAGGAAAAGAAAGGATAATTACATTCTTCTAGAAGAGTCTGTGATTAGTGTCGAATGATTGTTTCTGGAGGATGAGTGTGTGTGGGTTGACACTGCAGGTTTAGTCTCTGTGGGCTTTGGAGAGACAAAAGTACTTAACCACTCGGTTTTCCAGCGGGTCAATGCAATATTATTTCCCCTTGAACTTCATCTCTGTAGTTAAACTGCCATGTGCGTTGAAAGGCAAACAGGAATCCCACGCCGTCTTGTACAGAGAGCTCTCGCTTCCTCATGGGCTCTCAAACTGTTTGTCATCTCAAACACCCTCGCAGAATCTCATCTCTTTCAAACTGGCCACACTTTAACAACTCTTATATTTCATTCTGGTTGAGTGTGGTGGTTCTCACTAAGAATTAATGCCACTATTGCTAATCACAATTAGCATTTTTTCTGTTGCTGTAATGGACCCAGCAACCTCTCAAAGATGGACCATGACAAACTTACAGGGGGAGCTGGTTACTTGCACAGCATATTGTTTAATCTTTGAATCCATGCCGAACACTAAACGTGGATAAAATAAGAGAGAAAGACCCTCCTATCTTCAAATATATTAACACCTGATGCTTATTTTGTGTTCAGCCTTGTTTTGGAACACTTGTGTTTGTGTGCCTATTTGCCACAATAATTGTGGTAAGCAAAGTTAATTTTTTTTCAATAAATTTATTTCTGATTTTTCCCTTTTTCTCCCAATTTAGTGGCCAATCGATCCCTGTTTTAGTTCAAACACCCACCCTTGTACTGAATGTGTTCGACAACTGCATCTCTCTGGCCGGCAATCTCGAAGGAGACGCCTCGCTACTTTCGTGACCAGGCGAATCCAGGCCGAACCACTGCTTTTTCCGACATACACAGAGACGCATTCTTGTGACAAACACAAGCCGACTCCACCCCCCTCGAAGACAGCGTTGCCAATTATTGCTGCTTCATCGGGTCCGGCCATAGTCGGATGTGACGAGACTGGGGCGCGAACCCCAGTCCCCAGTGGGCAACTGCATCGACACAAAGCCGATGCTTAGATCGCTACACCACCGCAAAGTTAAACAAAGTTAATCTTTATACACCAGGTTATTTTCCAGGAAAAAAACACATTGCAGAGTTTCTTCTCTTTTTCACCCTCTGAAACACTTAATGAACTCGTCTCTCTCTGAGGACTGGTGTTGAACCTTTTGATAGTGAACATGGCGCTCAGCAAAATTATATAATACATGTCTAGTAACTGTTTTTGTCAATGGGATGTGTGGGAGCTGGAATTCAGTGTGAGTTTTGTGATGACCAAAAGCCAAATGTAATTGTTCTGTTTTTATTTTTGTGTATATAAACGGATGAATTTGCTTGTAAATGGTTTGGTACCATGCTCTGGTTAATCGATGCTTGTTGTTGCATTGTGATTTTTCACGTATGGTCTGCCAAACGACAGGGCATTTTTGCCATGTGGTTGCAATGTGTTGATCACGTTTAAAGGCTGTATTATCGGATTGCCACCGCTTTGGTGTTGCAGGACTTCCCGCTTTCCAAAGTAAGAGTTGGTTCCCCCTCCATCATTACACCCCTCTTCACTTTCCTTACTGTCACTCACACATGGGACATCTAGATACTTGTGAGATATAGCCAACTTACTAGAAAACCTACTTGAATATTTCTATACCAGTTAGCGGTATTAATGTTGATTTACTGTTTACAGGCGGCACAGACAAAAATGTAAACCTAAACATGACTAACAGAAGTGCTAAATAGGTATAGATTAGAAGTGTGTTCTTCATACTGAGCCATCTATACACAGTGACAATAACCCGCTCTGGTGGGGAGGTGTCTTACATCAGCTTGTGACACTGGAAATCTGGACTCCATCATTACCAAAGGTCTGGAGTCAACGCCATTAGCCCTACAGCCCCCTCCACTGAATTATGGGTCATCTGTCTTGGGGGTGGGGGGGCCCTCAGTGTCCGAGACCTGTCATGGTGAAAGATGAAGGAGCCCTTGCTGTTGCCAATGAGCCATCCATGGAAATGCCCGCGACAAACGACCCATGAGCTGAGACACACCTTTCATCTGTGACAGCAATTGGATGGCAGAGTGTGTATGTGTGTGTGTACATGTGTTTATGTGAGTGTAAAGTGTGCGTGTGACTTGACCATTAAACTACAACCCCCCCCCCTTTCTCCTGCAATCCATATTTTTCTCTTTCTCTGAGGGAAAAAAGGGCTTTTGGGATTGCCAAGGACATTCTCTTTGTTCGTACTGATATAAATGTAATCAGACACCTCTGTCCAGTTATAGGGCACATTATCGCCGACTCACACAGTAAGAGTCCTCATTAAAAGGCAACTGTATGATAGGGACTACAAAACCAAGAGTAACCACGGTCATTGAATTGTGAGTGGCTGGACATGGAGAAACTTTAATCATGCCTGAATGTGCAAAGAGAAAGATGGCCATTTTTTTTCCTTTTTTTTTTTCTTCTAAATTTTATTTGTTGATGGATTGGGTGGGGGTGGCGCAGTGGTTAGTACGGTCACCTCACAGCAAGAAGGTCCTGGGGTAGTCCAACTTTGGGGGTCATCCCGGATCGTCCTCTGTGTGGAGTTTGCATGTTCTCCCCGTGTCTGTGTGGGTTTCCTCCGGGGGCTCCGGTTTCCTCCCACAGTCCAAAGACATGTAGGTCAGGTGAATCGGCCATACTAAATTGTCCCTAGGTATGTGTGTGTGGGTGTGTGTGTGTCGGCCCTGTGTGATGGCCCGGCGGCCTGTCCAGGGTGTCTCCCCGCCTGCCGCCCAATGATGGCTGGGATAGGCTCCAGCATCCCAGTGACCCTGAGAGCAGGATAAGCTGTTCGGATAATGGATGGATGGATGGATTGGTTGGATAAGTATGATGCCTTCTTTTCTGTCACCGCCCTGCTTCACGCTTATTCATTTCATTCGGTTGGTCAGTGTGCATCTTTACCGGAGCCATCTGGAGGTCAAGAGCTTTTGCTGTAGGAAAAACTATTGACAGAAAGGAGCACGCTGGCCTGTCACTTTCCCCACTAGCAGTTTCTCAGCTTGGTTGGAGATTTGAACTGTTGGCCTACTGGGCACAAGTCCAGTTTTTTACACTTTAAACACTTCTTTCAAGCATGCATGCCGCCTGTAGAGAGTTTAGTTTCCAAATTACATAGCTAGCGTATTAGGACATGGATAACCACTCTCACAAAATGGTGTGAGGAGCTCAACATTAAGTCAGAACAGAACAACCATAGACTTCTACTGTTGGTTGCTGAGCAGTTTCAATGGAGATGCCAAGGGGTTGGATGCCTGACTCACAGACAACTGTTTTGAGAAGGAAGAGCATTCATCATTCATTTTCCCACCCGCAGTTTCCAAGATGGGTTGAGAATTCAAACCAATGACCTTCTGATCAAAAGCCTGTTTTTCCCCCCAAGTCTTGCAGGCCAGACCAACCTCACAAGTTGATCTTATTCATCTCACCTGTGCTTGGATTTAGCCTGCCTCTCATTGGGAGCCATTTCATAAAGGAGGACTTGTGCAAAAAAGTGGTCCAATCGAAGTTTGAGATACTGATCCAAATGGACTATGCAGCAGATGAGGTGGGATGTAGCAGAACAATGACAAACTACTGCCCTGAACTGGCTAAAGCAAGTAAAGAGAAATGAATCGATGACTGAATAAACTAAAATTAACTGGCCTCTTAACATTTTAAAGATGTCTAATGATGATCTTAAAACATCCATTCCCTAAAATGTACAGATTGCTTTTTTTTTTTTGGTGGATTTTTCTACCCTTTTTCTCCCTAATTGTACTTGGCCAATTACCTCACTCTTCCGAGCCATCCCGGTTGCTGCTCCACCCCCTCTGCCGATCCGGGGAGGGCTGCAGACAGCCACATGCCTCCTCTGATACATGTGGAGTCGCCAGCCGCTTCTTTTCACCTGACAGTGAGGAGTTTCGCCAGGGGGACGTAGCGCGTGAGAGGATCACGCTATTCCCCCCAGTTCCCCCTCCCCCCGAACAGGCGCCCCGACCGACCAGAGGAGACGCTAGTGCAGCGACCAGGACACATACGCACATCCGGCTTCCTACCTGCAGACATGGCCAATTGTGTCTGTAGGGATGCCTGACCAAGTCGTAGGTAACACTGGGATTCGAACCAGCGATCCCTGTGTCGATAGGCAACGGAATAGACCGCCACGCCACCTGGACACCAACAGATTGCATTTTGATGTGAAGACTTAAAATGTGGAGTGATTTGAATTTTGCAAGGTGCACTCTTCCGTGGCATTGAGCGTTTGGTTCTGATTTCCTTGTAGAGCATGTCCCTGTACCAATGTCACAATCTATATTAAATACTTTTAGAGTTACTTTTCCGGGTGAACAAAGTGACTAATTTGTCAGTGGTTTCTTCAAAGCATTGTGCTTAGGCCGTGTGTGTCTGTCGACGTTGTAGGATTTAGAAAATGAAGAGTGTAGATGTACAGGTACGTGTCTTCCCGTCCCCAGATACATGCAGCAATTATACCACGACTCAAGGTGAACGCCAGAAAAGGACGCGTACACCCTTGAGGGAAACGCCGTATATGATTCATCCTAATTCCTGCGTTTGTAGGTTATGTGATTTTTCACAAACGTGAGCAATAAGCTGTGTGTCTGTATGAATAAACATATACGTGTTGAGTTGTGTTCTGTGCAATATAATGGCACATTTTCGGAGGAAATTAGCAAAAGAGGGATCGCTCTGTTTGCGGCGGTTGTGTGTGATGTAATTATTTATTTACATATTTCGGGTATCATTTTTCATCCTGTCAGTAGGAGCGCGGTAAAAATATTCCCAGGCATGGTTTGGGGCTTCTCGGGGGGTACACCAGCAGGAAACTCAAGGCAGGAGGAAGTGCTGTTAACGAATGCGAGTACTTGGAAAAGAATAGCCGACGTTCCTCCACCCTGGCTGTCGCACTGGTTTCTATTAGGATTCAGACTCTCTCTCTTTCTCTGTTTCTATCACCCTCTCCATCTCTTCGTTTCCCCATTTTTATCACTCTGCACTCCAATTTTTCTTCATCTCTCTGCCTTGAAATTTCCTTGGCTCTCTCCCTTTCATTTTTGTCATTCTTTCTCTTGCACTTTTGTCTTTGTCGCTTTTTAAATCTTTCTTACACTCAAATGCCATCCTACCTTCTGCTCTCAGCTTATAATACACGGTGAGATGTTTCTCCATTCATTTGTCACTCTCTCCTCCCTCTCTCCCCCTGCTACCTCTCTGTCTTCTCTCCCTTGTCGTCCTTTTCCTTTTCATCACTGTTTCCAAGCATCAACTCTGTTTCCAACCAATCTCTCCATCCCCCTCTCCCTCTCCTACCCTCGGCTTCCTCTCATGCTCTCCCACCCCCTCTACCTCTTCTCTATGTTGGTAGTTGTGTGTGTGTGTGTGTGTGTGTGTGTGTGTGTGTGTGTGTGTGTGTGTGTGTGTGTGTGTGTGTGTGTGTGTGCGTGCGTGTGTGCGTGTGCAGTGTCTGTAGACTGCTACAGTGGGCTCCAGGCAGAAAACCGGGCCAGAATTACTCCTGCTGGCTTGTCCCCAGTGAAGCGTGTGTGTCTGTATTTGTGTATGTAGTTTGTGTTTGTGTGTGTGTGTATGTGTGTGTGTGTGTATGTGTGTGTGTGTGTGTGTGTGTGTGTGTGTGTGTGTGTGTGTGTGTGTGTGTGTGTGTGTGTGAACAGGCCTGGGAGTGAGCAGGCATACAGGCTGGCTAGCCAGCAGTCAGCCAGAAGTCAGGGTAGAGCTGGGCATATGGAGCCTCAGCATTGGGCCAGCAGGTATTTTTCAGCGTCTGCTCTTTCCTTTCTTTGTTTAATATTTCCCTACTTCTTGGCATTCTGGCCCCCAGAATCTTGTATGTGCTGCCAGCACAGGCCTACAGTTTAGTTAGTGTAAGCTCAGATGGAATATCGCTCTTAACAGATGAGCACCCTGTTATGATCAAAGAGCCGACGTTTCTGGGATTCCGAGAGACGGTCCTCTTCTCAGCTTGCGAGCCATGCATTTGTTAAACTCCAGCATGCGTTTCGAATGGGCTCTGAATGGTTTTTAATGGGCCCCAGGGTCATGGAATTTGCTCAAATGTATAAAAAGAAAATGGTTGAAGTGAAAAAAAATGAGAATCAGTTTCAACTCAAGACTAAGCTTGTGGCTGCAGCAAAATGTTGTAGTTATTAAATGGCAAAATCATGTGGCAGGGCATGAGTTCTCTGTACCCGGGTGCAGTCATACTTTAAACACAGGTGAGGAAATACTGTTGTGAAAATCACACCTGTTCCTCACTGAGCAGTATCTAACTGGTAAAAGGAGATAAGAAATGTGTTATTTTGAAAACTGAACTGTAAATCTTACTGTGATTTTTTTAAAACACCCAAATCTACTTGTAAGCACATTACAGTGCACTCTTACACATACAGACATGTGTCCAACAACTAATTTCATACACATACAAATACATGCACACATATGTGCTCGCACACACACACATGCATTCCATGTGCGCGCAGACACACACACACACGTATTCTCAATTCTCATCCCCTCAAACTCAATTGTTCACTTAATTAGGTTGCACACCAGTGTGTGATGCTGGAAGGCACATATATTTGTGTTTCTGTGTGCACATGCACATATCTATGTTCATGTATTTGTGTTCACGTGTGAATATGAAATATAAATGCATATTCATGACTGTGTGCACGCTAGTGAAGGGCGTAATGAGCAACTGAATAATTTTTGAACAAATCATCCGAGTCTGATATGTACCAAGTGTTAAATGATATGTTATAAATTATACTAAGTGAATCGTACATACTAACTGCACTGACTCGAGTAGTTTTACTGCTGCATACATTGACACTAGGAGAACGCTCAAGTGCGAAAACTGAAATATGCATACTGGTACATGCTGAATGACTTCAGCAGAATGGTATACACTGACTCAGCCTGGTTGTATCACTGCATCAGCTGATGCTACAAAGTAAGAGTATAAATTCAGAAAAATGACCTGGCGGCCTGTCCAGGGTGTCTCCCCGCCTGCCGCCCAATGACTGCTGGGATAGGCTCCAGCATCCCTGCGACCCTGAGAGCAGGATAAGCGGTTTGGATAATGGATGGATGGATGGATGGATGGCACAGTTCTGGCGAACAGCGAATATGTTGCTACCTTTCTTGATCAGACTTTCAACTGTTGTCTCATTCCGTAGTCACGTGGGTCTCATGATTTTGTCTTCTTACACATATTCTAATTCTTCCAGGTTATGACTGAAACTATGGGAAAAAAAACATTGTCAAAAATAAACAATGAAACCCTTTTGTAGGAAAGTTTTTTTTAACAAACTGCACAAGTGGCCGCTGTGCCGGGAACATCATACATGTACCTAACAATGTACTGAGTAGTATTGCACAGTGTTTAGGTTAGCTATGTATGGATATCCATGCTGCCAGTGTAACACTGTTCATACTGATCATTCTGTTTCAGTCAGGCAGATTGATTATTTATTTACTGGATGTACCAGAAAACTCGAAAAGCTTGAAAGTTTGATTCAATGAGATGCCCCGACTCCGGTCTACTGATTCAACCAAGGAATCAAACTACCCACCACTAGTCCACTGCAAAAAATTTACAAGCTTATCAAGGTAGTTTATCTTGCTTTCTTGAAACAATTAATCATATCTGCCGATTAATCATATCAATTATCAATTAATCATATCTTGAAGTAAGCATTATGAGACTTAAGACAACATATCTTGATGAGCTTGTCTTTATTTTACAGTGTGTGCACGTGTTTGTAGAATCGCCCCCTTATCCAATAAGGCACGTTGAAGGAGGTGCTGCTATGATCTGTGAGTACTACATGGTCAAAGAAGGAGGCTTCCCATAACCCCGATCCACTCCACGCTGCACACTGATGCTCCTGACCTTCCCACCTCCCGCCGGCCTTTTCCCTGCCAGACACACAGCAGTGATACACTGGGTGTGCGTGCCATTCCAAAAGTTTGTGACATGTGACTTACTCTAGCCTGCTTTGCCCCCCCTTTTTTTCTCCCCAATTGTACCCGTCCAGTTACCCCACTCTTCCGAACCATCCCAGTCGCTGCTCCACCCCCTCTGCTGAACACTGATGCTCCTGACCTTCCCACCTCCCACCGGCCTTTTCCCTGCCAGACACGCAGCAGTGATACATTGAGGGTGTCTGTGGGCCAGGTAAAAGTGTGTGACATGTGGCTTCCTCTAATCTGCTTTACTTTACTTGTATTTATTTTTCCTCATCTGGGAGATAATGATTGCACTTCATCACGAGCTGTGCTGCGCAGGGTGCCAAGTTTCGCTGCACTTTTTTAAAGTTTGCGTCCGTGCCTTGAATTCGCATGTGGCCTTCAACTGCGACATGCACTTAATTTGTAATTAAAATGTTGCTTGTTGCTATATTTTGCCCCTTCAACAGACGTCGAAGATATCTGTATGGAAAGGCATAATGCGACCGTAGATAAAGAAACTATCTTAGCTAAATCCTTAGCGCCTATAAGCTCCTCTAAAAGAGTTGCCTCTGTGTTCTCTCTTGAGAAACGTTACCCTGAAAAATGTGGAAAGGTTTAATGCCCCGAGACTCACTTTGTCTCCCATTTTCCTAAGAAAAATAAATTACCTACTGTTTCACTGTCCTAAGTACAACAAAGTGTCAGTCCTCCGCAGTCATTCAGCTCCCCAAGGGCGACATGATTAAATCGCCAAAACATAACTCCAGCCAGGTGAAAGTGTTTAGTGCTGTGTAACGTAGTCGCACAGGTGAAAGTGCTTAACAGAGGGTAACGCAACCTCTCCTGGCCCCCTACTCTTGCAGCTGTGCATAATTATAGTCTCTCTCTCTCTCTCTCTCTCTCTCTCTCTCTCTCTCTCTCTCTCTCTCTCTCTCTCTCTCTCTCTCTTGCTCTCTCTCTCGCCCCTTGATTGCTTCCCTCTGTATGTGCAGATTAATCAGGGAAAGGACATGTTATACAGTATACTGTATTCATCCCCTCACTCAAACAACCTGTGGCCCTCGTTGTTGTCAGTTTATTGTACAAACAGACAGACTGTAGTCATATGAGAGTCAGTAATCATTCAGTAGTCATGTCATATGATCATGTTGCATGAAATTATCATTGTTTGTATGTAAGAAAACTGGATTTTACAGAATAGGGCTGCGTCGGGCCAATTACTCCCTGTCTCATAAGGGTCCAAAAGATGGAGGCAATAAAACCCAACGGAACCATTTGGGTTTAGTAAAGCTAAAATCTCATTTGAAGCAGCTGGAACAACACGATAAAATGCAATACCTAATCGACTTAACAAGACCTGTTTATTTCTTGGTACCAAAATACCCGTAGTGTTTGCTTTTCTCTGCGTGTACAGTATATCAAATGCATGTGTGTGTGTGTGTGTGTGTGTGTGTGTGTGTGTGTGTATAGGAAGGGTGGGGGCTGGAAGGGTAGTGGGCGGATGGTCCCATCATCCCCCGGCCTGTGGCTTTCTGCAGGCTAATTAACCATCATTTTACCAAGAGCCTGAGCTGTGCTGATGGGGGATAAGCTAGCCTTAGACGGGGGAAGGCAAGCGTGGCGTCTCCTAATCAGGGGTCCTTGCAAGTGGGGCGGAAAACACCTGTTCTGGACACAGGTGTACACCCCACCACATGGCTGCTCTCCTCTGATCCCTCCTTCTACCTCTCCCATCTCTCTGTCTCTCACTTTCTCTCTCCTTTATCTGATTGTTAACTCACATTCCTGCCCTTTCTCTGACTTCATTTACTCTCTTCCTTATCTTTCCGTATCACTTTCTTTGTATTTCTTTAGCATTGACTTCTGTCTTCTGTCTGACGTTTGGCCTGTAGACTTACATACTGTTATCTGGAGTGACTTAACAGTGACATCTTTGAAGAGGCGGAAATTCCTCTATTTCCACCACTACACGCAATCATTAGTAAGGAATGTTGGGATCTACATGAAATTACCGTTTCTTTTTTCCAGTCTTCCTCTCTTTCTTTGCTCTCACTTTCTGTGTTTTCCCTCTCCACCATCCCTACCTCATGTCCTTCCTTCATCCCCCTGTCAGACATGTACTTGTAAGGGCTATGCCAGGTGTCCTCTCCATGCCTGTAGAAAACACACAGTAAGATGGTTTGAGGACAAAAGATTATGACTAAAGACTCTGCCAGCATCAGTGAAACGTTTTATTGAAATTGAAACCATAGCGTCGTACCCCAAAAACTGTGTAGGGCTTCTCCTTTTTTCCCCCGAGATGCTGACCTCTCCTAATCTTTCCGACCTCATGGCAGGTCAAAAAATAAGCCCTTAAGAGAGACTCATCAGCAGCCTTCCGGGTAGTGTAGCGGTCTGTTCCGTTACCTACCAACATGGGGATCACTGGTTCGAATCCCCGTGTTACCTCCAGCTTGGTCGGGCATCCCTGCAGACACAATTGGATGTGTCTGGGGGTGGGAAGCCGGATGTGGGTATGTGTCCTGGTCACTGCACTAGCACCTCCTCTGGTCAGTCGGGGCGCCTGTTCAGGGGGGAGGGGGAACTAGGGGGAATAGCGTGATCCTCCCACGCGTTACGTCCCCCTGGCGAAACTCCTCACTGTCAGGTGAAAAGAAGTGGCTGGCGACTCCACATGTATTGGAGGAAGCATGTGGTAGTCTGCAGCCCTCCCCGGATTGGCAGAGGGGGTGGAAAAAGTGACCGGGACGGCTCGGAAGAGTGGGGTAATGGCCAAATTCAATTGGGGAGAAAAAAGGGGGAGGGGAAGCCCTTTAGAGAGAATCATCAGATAATGTCATGATGGTATAACTGTGTTGTCAGTCATATAATTATGATTATCAGCATCCAAAAGCAATGTATGTATTCCATACAGTGCTGCTTTTATCTGGAGAAGATTAGGGTGAACATAAGGCAGTACATCTGTACATCTGACTTATCTGCCTGAATGTGGACCAATAGATCATACTAATGCATGTTAATATCTAAGTATGTTGTTTGTGTGATTTACTATTTGCGGTCATACCGTAAAAGGGAATTAAATCCACTAGGATGGATAAAGTATAAACAATGCTACTTCTACCATGACTTCTTCCATTGTACTTAATATATAGACATGAGGTGGTCTGACCAGGTCGGCAGGGCATCCGTAGTCTGTGTGAAGGTGTACATGTCCTCTCAGTCGCTCCCTCCCTGAATTTGCCTCCTCTCCCCTTTTTGTCTTCATTGGAAACAGCCTGCATCTTGCTTTCACTAAAGGAAGCAGTGCATGGATAATATGGTTACGCCGTTACTGATGCAAAAAGCTGCGTGTCTGGTTCTTGTCAAGACCTTGCCACCAAAGTCAATTTGCCTGTGCCCTGGCAGAATGTAATATTTCTCTAATCAGATCAACACGGAAATTACGTTGGTGGACTGTATTGATACGAGAGGGGAAATAATTAAACTTGGGGCTCCAGGAATAATTTCACCCTCTGAGCATTACTGTAAACCCCATAAAAAAAAAGAAGATAAATAAATGAGAAAAACGAACAGCACAAACGCACCCCTCTCCACCCTCCTTCACGGGATGAGATAAAAAGGAAACCAGAAGCGTAGATAGATGGATGATATTCCATTTTCCAGCCTCTGTTTCCCCTCCAGCCTTTCAACAGGTTCCTTTCGCCCAGTCTTCCCTCCTACATCATCATCAGGTGTGACGTTTAAAATGGCCAAAGATACATCAATGAGAAGTGCAGTCTGGGAGCGGTGAAGGCTATGTATTCCTGCTCTGCCTTCGGTATAACCGCTTATAATAAATGACACAAATGCAACGCACTGCCCAAGTGGCATGCATAATGACCGTATTTTAAGGCCAACTAATTTGCATTTTTTAAATATAGTTCCATGATGACATTCACAGGTCTTTCCATATGTGAAAGACCGCATGAACCTTCAGTTCATGTTACAACACGACAACAGGAATTGCAGCAGTGACTAAAGTTTTTTTCTGCAACACAAGTGATGCGAGTGCACTTTCTGTGAAGGCGGTGCAGTTTTCTGGCTACTGACAGTAAAGAGAGCACATCTAGTTTACCCATCAGATAAACAACCTTATGAAATCATCTTTTGCCTACTGCAAAATAAATCTAACAGAAAGTGTGCTTGTGTGTGTGGTAATGAACAAGGCTGTTGCTTTGTCGGGGTGATAGATTTGCTCCTCCTCGTGCACCGTCCGACCCTGTGTAAGATTGTTAACTCTGGTGCTCAAATGAACCAGACCAGACTACAGTAATGGGCCCTTATTGGATCTTGCTGGGAGGGAAGATGGCCCAACCTGGGCCGCCACCACTGCGTCCTGTACTGCATTTCTTCCTCTCTGGACCAGGCCAAATGAAAAGGGAACCCAATGTCAGAAGATCTCCATCTTTTTTTTTTCTTCTTTTTTTTTTTGGATTTTCCCCCCTTCACCCCAATTGTACCTGGCCAATCACCCAGCTCTCTGAGCTGTCCCGGTCTCTGCTCCACCCCCTCTGCTGATCCGGGGAGGACTGCAGACTCCCACATGCTTTCTCCGATATAGCTGCTTCTTTTCACCTGACAGTGAGGAGTTTCACCAGCGGGATGTAGCGCGTGGAAAGATCACGCTATTCCCCCTCCCCCCTGAACAGGCAGCCTGACTGACCAGGGGAGGCGCTAGTGCAGCAACCAGGACACATACCCACATCCGGCTTCCCATCAGCAGACACGGCCAGTTGTGTCTGTAGGGACACTCGACCAAGCCAGAGGTACCACAGGGATTCAAACCGGCAAGCCCCATGTTGGTAGGCAACGGAATAAACCGCTATGCTACCTGGATGCTGTCACAAGAACTCCTTGATGCCTTCAGCATGACATGGACCAACCCCCCCCCCCCCCAGAAATATGTCTTGACAGGGAAGTAGACTTCTTTGATGAAGAAGCAACTATTTTTGGATGCTGTCTAAATTCATTTCAGAGAGTTTAAAGCATTAAGCAGCTTAACGCTTATTCAAACATTCACACCAGGTGGCTGTCAAGTACAGCCGCATACTATTAGTTTGTTATTTTGCCTCTAGCCACATTAGATGCTGGTGATTACTCTTTGAAATGCCAAAAAGTATGGTAAGGATGAGGCAGGAGGGAGATATGGGGGGAAGCCATGTGAATGAAGAAAGGCATGAAAACAGCCAAAGTTATGGCTGTTAATGTTAATGAATGCTTTTGACCACAGAGCAGTTTTGCCAGAGCATTTGGGGATTAAATGCCTTGCTCAAGGGCACCTTGGTAGTATCTGCTGAGGGAAGAGAAAACATTACTGTGCCACTTTCTCCCAGAGTGCCCTGCAAGTTCAGCTGAGAGCCATTTACTGTGTGTCTCCATGTGACCGCGGAGGTATTGACGCTCTCAGCTGTGCCTGCTGCAGCTTGTTGCTAGTTGAAGATTAAGCATTGCAGAATTAAAACACAATGCATCTTGATTCAGGCTCCCAAATGGAAGATGAATTTAGTGTTCTGTTGAATGAGCAATCCCTCCCTTTCCCTGTAATTATTTAAGTTTCCATTGTGGGTTAATTATGGTCATATGTGTTGTGCGTTATAAGCAAGCAGGGTTTTTTTTTGTGGGATAGAAATGGTTGGAGATTGAAAACATAAAAAGCAGAGATGGGTCTCGGAAATGAACAGATCATTTGGTTTCACGGGGCCAAAATTGATAGAAAACAGCAGGGAAACAGCTGAGGGGGGAACAATTATTCTAATGACGTGACAAACGCAGATGCTGCAGATTAGATTTAGCTTAGCATTGGCACTCCCTTAATGGCTACTGTTGCAAGGCTGAAGTTGGTGGTAGTCTGGTGTGTGTGTGTCTGTGCATGTGTGCGCACACGTGTGTATGTGTTTATTTGCAGATGTTTTGTTCTTACACAAATTGACATATTGAAAAAATTGCAGTGAGGGATCAGTAGTTTTTAGACAAGAAATGAAATGAAGACATTCACCTGCAGTTGAGCCTCATGAATTTGAATACTGCACCACTTTTGCATGAAAATGGTGTCCAAAGGTGCTCCTGCAAAATTGAGCAATGGAGGGGTCCTTTGTTGTTTGTACAATGAGATGATATAACAGAATTATTTGATCATAGCTTCCTCTCTCTCTGCTGTTATCGCCTAACCAAAGATAATGACCGTTGTAGAGATACTAAGTTACTCATTTCTCTCAATTCTGTTGGCTACATTTGACAAGAATAATCCTTGGATTCAAGACAAATTCTCAACAAATTGTCACTGATCTGATGTGGATCTATTTAGTTGTCATTTTGAACCTTTCTGATTTTATATTGTTTTGTAAAGCATTTTGCAACCTGGTTTTAAATAGTTTATCATCATTGTAATTGCGGCACAGTGGCACAGTGGTTAGCGCGGTCGCCTCACAGCAAGAAGGTCCTGGGTTCGAACCTTGGAGTTGTCCAGCCTTGGGGGTCATCCCAGGTCGTCCTCTGTGTGGAGTTTGCATGTTCTCCCCATGTCTGCGTGGGTTTCCTCCGGGGGCTCCGGTTTCCTCCCACAGTCCAAAGACATGTAGGTCAGGTGAATCGGCCGTACTAAATTGTCCCTAGGTGTGAATGTGTCGGCCCTGCGATGGCCTGGCGGTCTGTCCAGGGTGTCTCCCTGCCAGCCGCCCAGTGACTGCTGGGATAGGCTCCAGCATCCCGCGACCCGAATTCTGATAAGCAGCTTGGATAATGGACAGATGGATTATTGTAATTGTTGTTGTTGTCATTATTGTTTTTGTTGTTGTTGTTGTTGTTTTGGGCTTCTTGATGCTGCATCAGAAAGTTTAGCAAACTTTGCACAAGCAGACATTGGAGTACAGAAATATGGATGGGAGCAGAGGAGAGGATGATGAAGGGGAGTTTGGCTCCCCTCTTCCCTCCTAAGAAGAGCAGCCCAGCGTGAGGAAAAGCTTGTTAAAACTCTAATAGTAGCTATCAAAGCCTATTGATTATCCTTCCTGCCCTGTTTGGGTGACAAAGTGAGCATTAGCCGGAGCCAAGGAGGGCCTCTTTACGCAGGTTTCTTCAGGGGCCACCCTGTCCCTTGGGGCTGGTGGGGAGAGATCACACACATGCGCACGCGCATCCACACACACGTGCGCACACTCATAAGCACACACGTTCAAAGATAACACACTGCTATCCTTTCACTGCTGCCATCGGGTAATCCATTTTACAGCCAGGGATCAAACACTGAACCCTCTGGCTGTGTCCTGCAGTGACCGCTGTAACATGCACGTGCGCGCGCACACACACACACACACACACACACACACACACACACACACACACACACACACACACGAAGTCATATACAGATACAGTCACACACACTGACAGTAAGACAGGCACACACACACACACACACTAGTGGTAAGTTCTCATATAAAGCTGGGTTAGGGAAAGTTTCTCCGCCTCACGGAATCCATTTGGTGGTGTTTTAGTATCTTTGTTCAATTTCAGCCATGATGCATAAAGAATGCCGAGCCTAAACAAACCTCATCCCAGGAGAGGCCGAAATGAACATTGCACCAATACAGGGAACAATGAACACTCTTTTTTGGTTTCGGCCAATGAGGAACACAGCAGGCTGCATAGCAAATGAGCTCCCACCGCCGTTCCCCCAGTTAAAGTGCATTTCACCTCTAGCGGTTTTGGATGTTGGCGAATAAGCGATGAAATGCTATAAAGTATGGTAGGAAGAGGGTAGGGGGGTTATATGAGGCGAACTATACATAAGGCATGATAACAACCAAATTAATGGATGTCTGTTGAAATATTGATGTGATTAACCCCCAGATTTCGAGCAGGCTACATGGAAATTCTGAAACCCCAAAATGGTGTGTTTGTGTCCTTTTCGCTTGGCTGATTAGCATCCAGTCTGTAGAATGGGAGGTCACGCTGCATCCAGCACACTTCCTGTACTCAGCTTTGTGTATTTCAATCTTTGATATTTCAGAGGAGACAGAATCTCGTCATCGAGGGCTGTATGATTTAACGTAAGGGTTCATCTGCATGTTTGAGATGACACATTGAACAGGAGTTCTTCTCGGTTTGCCACCTGACATAAGCCTCTGCATTGAAAAGTATTGGAAGATAATTAAGTATATTTTAACCACAAACCACAGGGTTAATGTGTGTGTGTGTGTGTGTGTGTGTGTGTGTGTGTGTGTGTGTGTGTGTGTGTGTGTGTGTGTGTGTGTGTGTGTGTGTGTGTGTGTGTGTGTGTGTGTGTGTGGTAACTATCTTGCTTGACTTTCCTGGGGGAAGAAGTGATACGGTGCATACCGTTTTACATCTTCACCATTGCAGCAAAACACAGAAGATGTGGGCAGGTAGTGACAAATTTGAGGAGGAAGCAAACTTGTTTTGGCTAACAAGCAAAAATAGCAGAACAGGTTCTTAGAAGAATTTAACCAACGGATACCATAACGTCAACCGATAAACTCAGGTTCAACCCTGTTTTATTTGTTTGGGGGTGGGGAAAGTGCTGATGTACAACAGCACTAGTGACTCTGCTTCCTTTCAAATGGATCGCTGGGATTTGGAGGGCTCAAACACCACTTCAATTATCACATGTCATCATAGGTGTCAGCAAGTTAAACAAAACAATGATCTTTAGCGTTGTACCTTTGAAATGTCAGCGCTGTCCAGGGACCAACATGAGAAGAAGTCCATAATGGCCCTTCTCTATCCATTAGCTGTGCTAAAAACCAGTGTGAGAGCGGCTCTGTAAATGAGGCCATTTCCAGGTGTTGCCTCGCTCCCTAACAACAACAGACTCAGAATGCGGTGGTCCACCCAGGCCTCATTGGAAATGCAGGGCCACTCCATTTCTCTGATATTTTATACATGAAGCGAGCCATTTACAGTCTGATGAGCAAGTCTGGCCTATTAATGACATGGTCGTGCTCTTAGGGTGTCGGGTGCAAAGAAAACATTCATGTAAAATTAAAGACTATTTGTTTACATGGCTGTGCAAAATGCAAGACTCTGGGGTTTTATTGAAAAGTTGGATTAGTGCTGCAAGCTTTCATGTCGATGAAATGCTAGTTATTCTGACTTCAGGGATGCAGATTTTCAGCAGAGTTTGTCGTTTTGAACTTTGGGGGGTGGGGGTCCATTATGGGCTACTAAACACTTGTTATAGAAAAAGTTACTGGCCCATTTGTTGAGTTGAAAATGGACTGCAGGTCAGGCGATCATTATGACCTTGATGTATGACAGCTGATTGGTTGGCTGCAATGGGAGCTGAGGGAGCACATATTCTACAGATGAAAATGATTGGTGACGTCAGTGTAAATGCTCCTTTCTTTTTCTTCAAGTTCATAAAGGTCTTCAGTAGCAGAGGTGTTTTTCAAAGCTATAGACTTAACAAAATTGAGATGATCAGTTTGTTTTTGCCTAACAAAAAACTGTTATGGTGAAGGGGTGCTGGTTTTCATGTGTTGTGACAGTGTCCATTACTAGATTAGAAGTACATCAGTCATTGGTACAATGTGCATTATTGGAAGAAAACGGCTTTCATCAGAATGTCTCTTGCACTAACTGTTGTATAACTTGCTCCAAATGATTTCAGCTTATATCCAGCAGCAAATAATGTCTGTCTAGTGTATGTATATCTCCCAACACTGCTGTTTGGCAGAGCGATCCAGAAACAAAAAATGCATTTCCTGAAATAAATAATAATAATAATAATAATTTAAAAAAAAGAATTGTGAGAAAATACTTCTAAAAACAAAGTGCAAAACATTTCTTGAGAGAATGCAAAACTTTTCTTCCAAGAGAACGCAACACTGCTTTCTTTTTTTTCTTCCCCATGTGTCCTGATGGGCTCTGTAGTTTGGTCACTGCTTAAGGACTGTTTTTAAACACACATGCTGAAATATATTCCATTTGAGTGATGTCATAATTCTTGTAAACTCCAAGCAAGACTAAAACACCAAAATATTCAATGGCGGCTCCACTTTTGTGGAATTATTTTAAGTATTATAATTGCGGCCGGGCTCGCCTTGGCCCGCTGGTGGGGAGAGAGAGGGGCCCTGTTGGGAGCTATCAACAACATTCAGGAGTATCATGTTACTGCTGGCACAAGAAAATACACCCTAATTGACGGCCGAATTAGGGGAAAAAAAGAGTATTGACCTAAATTGAGATCAAAAAGAAGAGAATATTTTTTTTTTAGATGGCAAGGCCTGCATTCATGGTCTTCACATGGCTGTGGGAGTTCGATTCATGACGATGGTAGACTCAGAGCACGGTAAAGTTTAGATACTGCTCCTTTGTCATCGACATAATAATATGCAGTTGTTTTTCAGGTAATAACTCTGCACAATACTGACTCCATAAATCTCACATTGTAATGTCTGACAGAGTTGAAGGGTTGACATTATACCATAATAACACTTCTTTCCTGTCTTTGTAAATCAGAGGTTGTCAAGTATTCTCATATCATTGACACATAATTAGGCCATAGACCCCAATTTAATGAATTTGTCCCAGATACCTTAAATGGCAAGTTAACCCAGCCACTGAGGATGCACAAGCCAGTGCATCCTTAGTGCCGGTCCCAAGCCCGGACAAATGGGGAGGGTTGCGTCAGGAAGGGCATCCGGCGTAAAATCTTTGCCAAATCAAATATGCGGATCATAAATAAGACTTACATACCGGATCGGTCGAGGCCCGGGTTACCAACGACCGCCACCGGTACTGTTAACCAGCAGGGTGTCAGTGGAAACTATGCTACTGTTGGGCGAAGGAGAAGGAGAGGGGGAAAGCATGTCCAGAGGCAGCTAGAGAGGAGGAAGGGTAGGCATGTGGAGGTGAGAGTTGGAACTTTGAATGTTGGCACTATGACTGGTAAAGGGAGAGAGCTGGCTGACATGATGGAAAGAAGAAAGGTAGGCATACTGTGTGTGCAAGAGACCAGGTGGAAGGGGAGTAAGGCCAGGAGTATCGGAGGTGGGTTCAAACTCTTCTACCATGGTGTGAATGGGAGGAGGAATGGGGTAGGGGTAATTCTGAAGGAAGAGTATGTCAAGAGCGTGCTGGAGGTGAAGAGAGTGTCAGACAGAGTGATGAGTATGAAGCTGGAAATTGAAGGTTTATTGCTGAATGTTATCAGCGCATATGCCCCGCAAGTTGGGTGTGAGATGGATGAAAAAGAAGAATTCTGGAGTGAGTTGGACGACATGGTGGAGAGGGTACCCAAGGAGGAGAGAGTGGTGATTGGAGCGGACTTCAATGGACATGTTGGTGAAGGGAACAGAGGTGATGAGGAGGTGATGGGAAGGTATGGAGTCAAGAAGAGAAATGTGGAAGGACAGATGGTGGTCGATTTTGCGAAAAGGATGGAAATGGCTGTGGTGAATACATATTTCAAGAAGAGGGAGGAACACAGGGTGACATACAAGAGTGGAGGAAAGTGCACACAGGTGGACTATATCTTATGTAGAAGGCGCCATCTAAAAGGGATTGGAGACTGCAAGGTGGTGACAGGGGAGAACGTAGCTAGGCAGCATCGGATGGTGGTCTGTAGGATGACTTTGGAGACCAAGAAGAGGAAGCGAGTGAAGACACAGCCAAAGATCAAATGGTGGAAGTTGAAGAAGGAAGACTGTTGTGTGGAGTTCAGGCAGGAGTTAACACAGGCACTGGGTGGTAGTGAAGAGTTGCCAGATGGCTGGACAACCACTGCAGAAATAGTGAGGGAGACAGCTAGGAAGGTACTTGGTGTGTCATCAGGACAGAGGAAGGAAGACAAGGAGACTTGGTGGTGGAATGAGGAAGTACAGCAAATTATACAGAGGAAAAGGTTGGCAAAGAAGAAGTGGGATAGTAAGAGAGATGAAGAAAGTAGACAGGAGTACAAGGAGATGCAGCGTAAAGCAAAGAGAGAGGTGGCAAAGGAAAAGGCGTATGGTGAGTTGTATGACAGATTAGACACTAAGGAAGGAGAAAAGGACTTGTACCGATTGGCTAGACAGAGGGACCAAGCTGCAAAGGATGTGCAGCAAGTTAGGGCGATCAAGGATAGGGATGGAAATGTGCTGACAAGCGAGGAGAGTGTGCTAAGAAGGTGGAAGGAATACTTTGAGGGGCTGATGAATGAAGAAAATGAGAGAGAGAGAAGGTTGGATGATGTAGGGATAGTGAATCAGGAAGTTCAGCGGATTAGCAAGGAGGAAGTGAGGGCAGCTATGAAGAGGATGAAGAGTGGAAAGGCAGTTGGTCCTGATGACATACGTGTGGAGGCATGGAGATGTTTAGGAGAGATGGCAGTGGAGTTTTTAACTAGATTGTTTAACACAATCCTGGAAAGTGAGAGGATGCCTAAGGAGTGGAGAAGAAGCATACTGGTACCGATTTTCAAGAACAAGGGCGATGTGCAGAACTGTAACAACTACAGAGGTATAAAGTTGATCAGCCACAGCATGAAGATTTGGGAAAGAGTAATAGAAGCTAGGTTAAGAGGAGAGGTGATGATCAGCGAGCAGCAGTATGGGTTCATGCCACGAAAGAACACCACAGATGCGATGTTTGCTTTGAGAATGTTGATTGAGAAGTATAGAGAAGGCCAGAAAGAGTTGCATTGTGTCTTTGTAGATTTAGAGAAAGCTTATGACAGAGTGCTGAGAGAGGAGGTGTGGTATTGTATGAGGAAGTCAGGAGTTGCAGAGAAGTATGTAGGAGTGGTGCAGGATACGTATGAGGGAAGTGTGACAATGGTGAGGTGTGCGGTTGGAATGACAGATGGGTTCAAGGTGGAGGTCGGATTACATCAAGGATCGGCTCTGAGCCCTTTCTTGTTTGCAATGGTGATGGACAGGTTGACGGACAAGATCAGGCAGGAGTCTCCATGGACGATGATGTTCGCGGATGACATTGTGATCTGTAGCAAGAGTAGGGTGCAGGTTGAGGAGAGCCTGGAGAGGTGGAGGTATGTACTGGAGAGAAGAGGAATGAAAGTCAGTAGGAGCAAGACGGAATACCTATGCGTGAATGAGAGAGAGGACAGTGGAATGGTCAGGATGCAAGGAGTGGAGGTGACAAAGGCATTTGAGTTTAAATACTTGGGGTCAACTGTCCAAAGTAACGGGGAGTGCAGTAGAGAGGTGAAAAAGAGAGCGCAGGCAGGTTGGAGTGGGTGGAGAAGTGTGTCAGGAGTGATTTGCAACAGAAGGGTACCAGCAAGAGTTAAAGGGAAAGTTTACATGATGGTTGTGAGACCAGCTATGTTATATGGTTTGGAGACAGTGGCACTGACGAAAAGACAGGAGGCGGAGCTGGAGGTGGCAGAGTTGAAGATGCTAAGGACAGGATTAGGAACGATTATATTAGAGGGACCGCTCAGGTTGGACGGTTTGGAGACAAAGCAAGAGAGGCAAGATTGAGATGGCTTGGACATGTGTGGAGGAGAGATGCTGAGTATATTGGGAGAAGGATGCTGAATATGGAGCTGCCAGGGAAGAGGAGAAGAGGAAGGCCAAAGAGGAGGTTTATGGATGTGGTGAGGAAAGACATGCAGGTGGCTGGTGTGACAGAGGAAGACACAGAAGACAGGATAAAATGGAAACGGATGACCGGCTGTGGCGACCCCTAACGGGAGCAGCCGAAAGTAGTAGTAGACCCTAAATGGAAAGTTGTTTTTGTTGATGTTGACTTTGTGATGAACTGTAAAACTCTTTAGTTAGATAATTGTTTTAGGGGTGAAACAGAAAATTGAAATAGTCATCCTTATTGATTGTCTAATTTGGATAAAACCCCACTTTACAATGAATCAACCAAGGGTCTCAAAATCGACTGTAAATGATATTGTTAATGTCCTTATGCAGGATGTACTGAACCTTCTGTGTAGATATTGCTGCTGACAAACAAAACCATTTCCAAGAAGCAAGTTATTCAGATGTTATTTAAGGAATAATCCATGACGAGGTGGTCTTCTATCCAACAATAATGACCGATGCAGACTCAAACGACCACCTTGAAGTGGATTATCTGGCCTATTACAAGGCTATATCGTACCAAACAGTCAATAAATTGAAGAAAATAATCATTGACAATGATTTTGACCACACTTCTTTCTGTATATTTAGCTTGCCATTAGCTGACAATGTCTTCATGAAGTGCATAGATTTGGAAACAAATGGCAATGTGGCCATAGCTTGACAACAGTGGGCTATTTAGAAATAACCAATGATCTATAATAAACTCCGGATTGATAAACATTATGATTGAATGGCCATTACAGTTGAAGCCACCGTGATGTCATCTTGGTATTCCTTAAAGAGTTAATTTTGTTGGGCGTTTCTGTCAGCTTGTCACTATGACTGGACGTGCAGCACACGGTTTGCAAGAGTGCATTTAAAAAAGGATGTGGTAAAACTATACACAGGCAATGATAACAATTGAAGATCATTTATCATATGTTTGTGATGGCAAAGTTATTTTTCACGTTCATACTGTTGTTAACTGCATGTTTTGAGATCTTATGGTATTAACGGCACATGGTGCATTAAGCACGTTGGTAATCATAACGTAGACAAAGAGTATTATTGCTGGCACCAATGCTTACTCAGTGGAGAACAAGTTGCTGGGGATGTCTGTCCACTTATCTGCTACTACAACAGATACCAAGATGGCGTTATGGTGGTTTCACAAATTTTTTGTTCTTTCGGATCCCCCCCCTTTTTTCCCCCCCAATTGTACTTGGCATGTGACCCCACTCTTCCAAGCCATCCTGGTCACTGCTCCACCCCCTCTGTCGAGCCGAGGAGGGTTGCAGACTAGTCACCAGCCACCTCTTTTCACCTGACAGTGAGGAGTTTCGCCACAGGGATGTAACGTATGGGAGGATCACGCTATTCTCCCCAGTCAGCGCCCGGCACTGCCCCCAGTTTTGCCTCCCCCCTGAACAGGCGCCCGGCCGACCAGAGGAGGCGCTAGTGCAGCGACCAGGACACATACCCACATCCAGCTTCCCACCCGCAGACACGGCCGATTGTGTCTGTAGGGATGCCCAACCAAATTGTATATGGACAACCTGATCTGCTGGATGGTTATGATAGCTGCTCTTGGCCCTTTAGCTTCCTACAGTCGCTTTTCTGTTAGGAATCTTGGTGTGATTTTTTTTGACGTCTCTTTTAACTTTGATAAACAAATAAGCTCAGTCATCAAAACAAGTTTTTTTTCAATTATGACTTCTTGGAAAAGTAAAGGCTTATCTCCCTCCAAATGATCTTGGAAGGGTAATTCATGCATTTATTACCTCTCGTTTGGATTATTGTAATTCATTGTATGTTGGTGTAGCTCAGCCATTGCTTTGTCGCCTGCGGCTTGTACAAAATGCAGCTGCTCACATTCTGACAGGAAAGAAACGACGTGATCACATGACGCCTGTACTGGCCTCTCTTCATTGGCTTCCTGTCTGTTTTAGGATCCAGTTTACGCTTTTGTTACTTGTTTTTAAGTCTTTAAGTGGGCTGGCACCACCTTATTTCGCTGAGCTAATACGTCATCATACACCAGTCAGAGCACTCAGGTCAACAAACCAGATGCTCCTACATGTTCCCAGATCCAGGCGTAAGAATAGGGGTGACAGAGCCTTTGCAGTGGCTGCCCCTGATCTCTGGAACAACCTATCAGTACACATAAGATCTGCTCAGACCCTAGAGACTTTTAAATCTTGGTTAAAGACCTACCTCTTCTCGCTGGCATTCAATTCAAGTTGAGCTTGATACCATGATTTTATTGTGTAAATATACTTTTACTCTTATGTTTTATTGTTTATTTTTTATATTCTTTTTTATTATGTTTTCTTTACATGTATTTTTATGTTCATATGTGTCACTTATTTTATGTTGTATTTTAAGCTTGTGAAGCACTTTGGTTCAACTGTGGTTGTTTTAAATGTGCTATATGAATAAACTTGATTTGACTTGACCAAGCCGGAGGTGACACGAGGATTTGAACCGGCGATCCCCATGTTGGTAGGCCATGTAATAGACCACTACGCTACCTGGACATCCCAGTTTAACGAATTTTACATCATCTTCGATCCAGAGTTTGTTATAGGTCAGCGGAAACAACTGACCGCAGAATGCTTTGATTGACCAATCAGAATCGGGTATTTAACGTAGCCTTTTAATGATACATATCAAATAATGTATTGTTATCAATACAGTCTTGTTTTACTAACTTTCAACATCCAAAAAACTCATGCCAGGTGGTGCACACATTTGAGGTTTAATAAAAAAGAAGAGATAAAACTTATCAAAGTTACAGTTGGAGACTAATAAGAGATGATATTTTAAGGCATTTGCTCACACGGGATATGAAATCGTTGCTTTGTAAACATGATGTATTGTATTTTGTAGGCCTGTGTGACGTGGCAGGTTGTGTGTTGATGGTAGAGGTGGCTGTTTTGATTGAAAGGCTTTGGGAGGACTTGAGCACTAAGTACAGAGTCTGACACTGGACCAACCCCAGTGATAGCCCGATGCGTCATGTTTCCAACAGGGAAGAATTTCAAAGATTAATTTGTCATCGGATGCAATAAACGGTATCGGTCGGTATGTGCTCCAAGTCCCTCGTCACTATGGGGCCATCCCTGAAACATGTAGTACATGAACAGAAAAAGCAGCCGCCTTTTTTCAGCTTATATCAACAAGCGATTTCACTCGTCACTGCAATCTCAACTCCATCTCCTATAAGTGTCTGTGAGAATAGGCCAAAACATTCTCAAGTTTTTTTTGTTTTGTTTTTTTTTGGAAACCACATCTGAAGCTACCCTGTTTATTCTGTAGGAGTCCTTGCCTTTTTTTCTGTCTCTTGGCATTATTATGGAAAGCATTACAGTTCACACTTGTCAAACTCCATTAAAGGTTTTCAGAGGGTCACCATGTTTATGATCGCTTAGATACACCAAAGATATGCTGTATGCGGTGTTGAAAAGAGAAGACAAGCGGGCATGGTGCTCAAATAGATGCCATTTCCAGACGTGGACCAGCTGCAAAAGTCTAGATGGTGGAGGTCTGTAATGCTTTCTTGTCCTTGACAAAAGCAATGAAATCACACTTTTCCCTAGAACTTCCAAATGTTTAACAGCACAAGACGTTGGTCCAACAATAATGTGTAAATGTGTATTACTGTCCATCCTCTGCAACTCTGAATATGGGCTAATTCCACATACACTGTAATGAAAATAGATTATTCAAGATCTCAGCAGGAGCAAAACCTGCTCAATCCTCGTAAGGACAAGGGAACTGCTTGTATTTCAAACTTCTCTGACGAGTTTGTCATCCCAGCCACAGATAATTATGTGATCTGAGGGAATGATGACTGCATTGTTCTCCTCAGGAGGTAATTACGGAGTTCAGACTCATGGATGAAGCCTCATTCCCAAGTGAAATGGAAGAATACCTGAAAAACCGGGGGCATATTTTCAGTGGGCATTTGCACTACCTCCCCCCATAGGTTCCTGCGGTATTGTACGTTTTTCTTCAATGATGGCAGATGGAAAACAAACGTGTTCATTTAGCTGTTGTCCATATTAACATGTCAAATGGCTTACAGGACAAACGAGTCAAAAAATTGGTTGAAGAGGACCAAACAATTACCCACTTTTCGGTTGTCATTGATTTTTTTTTCTAATTTTATTGGTTCAGCAAGCAAAGTTGAAAAAATCACAAGAGAGTTTTCAAAAAGAATAAATAAGCTGTTGAATATTAATGAATTTCTCAAACATTATCTGAACACTCCTTGTCGCAGGTGCGAAAGCAGGTTGTGATTTAGGTTGATGGACGACTAATCAGGGAATCAATTAAGCTTTGACCCAGAAACGCAGACAAAAGGCGAGAATTTCATTCTTCTTCTATTCCTCAGGCACTCCTCCTCTCTGGCTTCGGCCCTCCAGTGTTTCTGATTGGACCGCGGAAAACCCCCGGGACTCTAGAAGTATACATTAACTGAACACGGGATGGGATTCACGCCTCGCCTCGGAAGTATGATCTATTTATCATCTACTGTAGCACCCGTAACCAACCACAGCTGTAACAGAGTCGAATGAGTTCAGGCAAAGGTAAACCATTCATACGCTGCTTATTTGCAGGGTCCCAAGAAGATACTCCAAGTTACCAACGAATGAGGACGTGATTGAGGACATCCACTCAGATCTACTTCTGACCCCAATGTAAATTGATCACGGATTATTACATTTAACAGCTGGCCTCCCAGATCCTGACTCTGAACCTTTTTTTGTTTTTTGGATTTACCCCCTTTTTCTCTCCAATTGTACCCATCCAATTACCCCACTACTCTGAGCCGTCCCGGTCACTGCTCCACCCCCACTGCCGAGCCGGGGAGGGCTGCAGACTACCACATGCCTCCTCTGATACATGTGGAGTCGCCAGCTGCCTCTTTTCACCTGACAGTGAGGAGTTTCGACAGGTTGACGGAGCACATGGGAGGATCACACTATTCCCTCAGTTCCCCTTCCCCCCTGAACTGACTGACCAGAGGATGCGCCAGTGCAGCGACCACATACGCACATCCGGCTTCCCACCCGCAGACACAGCCAATTGTGTCTGAAGGGACTCCCGACCAAGTGTTACCTCCAAGCTGGAGGTAACACGGGGATTCGAACCGCCGATCCCCATGTTGGTAGGCAGCGGAATAGACCGCTACGCTACGCTACCCGGACGCCCCCACCTGACCCTGAACATTAAACACGTCAAACCAAACCGACACCTAAACTTAACCATATCCAACCTAATACCCATACGTAATCGATTCTAACCTTACACCTGAACTTCACAATTTGAAACCTTACACCTGAATTTATCCATTTCTAATCTAATAGTATCAAAGCAGATAATCTGAGCGGAAGAAAAAAGAGACCTGATGTTTAATCAATAACTGCAATACAAGCGTCTGCAATACTCAGAATCTGATCTGTCAAACCAAATGGCCTACGCCCACTGTCAGCTTCTGGAAAGTACCATCGTTTGTTTCACTTCGGCGCTTTCAATCATTTTTCAGGCGTAGGTATTATTTTAATTTTATTTCTTTATGAATGGTAGATAGCTCACTCTGAAGTCAAACTCTTAAAGTCGATGTGCGCAGACAGTTCTGTGAATAGTTCCTGGAAATGTCGCTCCACGTGTCCATCCATCAAATCATGTTTGATAGTTTTAATTTAAAACATAACATCAACTGGTTGATACCTGAATTATGGGGTTTTCCTGAGTAGTCTTGTTTTGGCAGATAGACTGACAACCAGGCCTGTTCTGTCTGTGCTGGGCACCTCAGGCAGTGAACAGACGGGGGGGGGGCGGGGGAGGGGGGACTCATACCCCTTCATATCTCTTCATACCCCCCACTCTCATCTTGTATCAGCCTGACCTGACAGGTCAGACATCAAGGCTCGGCTTTTCAGCAGCATTCACTTAGCGCTGAGAAACAAGACAGACGTATCATCTGTGCAACTTTGACCATCATATTCACTTTGTACTGAATGAGTCAAACAGAACAACTGTGTCTTTATGCAGAGGCTCAGGTCTTCCTGGGCATATTTCTGAAGGGAGGTAAAAGAGGAGCACAGGGAGGGGTTCCCTGAAATCTGTCTTACACAACAGATAGCTTCAGCCGATTGTGATCGGCATAAGATATTTTCTAATGCTAATGCATAATATAGAAATGGAAGCAGGTGCTATGCTAACTATTGTTGTAATAAAGCAGCTGGTTATCAGTCTGCCTTGACTCCTTCTACTTAGAAAATAATTTATGCATGAATGTAACAAAAAAAAGTCACATAGTATGATGATGTTTTATTAAAGACCTATAACACCCTTGAGGGCGTTTTTTTTGGTTTTTTTTACTGCCGGCGTGGTGGTGCAAGTCGGTTTTTGTTTTGTGGCCATCTGGATCAACCTGATCTTCATAGTCACAGCAAAGCATACTCTTTTCTTTGTTACCGCTGCATCCGTTCGTACCACGGTGTCCTTAAGCTTTGCCACTGTGATGATTTAACCAGTAGTCACCTCACCTTTAAGAGAGTGCAAAATGTTTTTATAAAAGTGGGGCTATAGCTACAGCTGTATGTAGGTTGCGTCGCACACATGCCCAGTCGTACCTGGCGCACACCCTTCTGCTTTCCAGCTTTAAACTCAAGGAAAATGTGGACGTGTCAACCGAGCGCACTCAGGCTCCGCATGCTTTCCAAACCCCGCCTGAGGGACTTGTCTGTCAGGGCGTTTGCCCCGCCAGACGCTCGAGCCTCTGGTTCAAGGTGTGTGGTGTGTCACATCACAGACACATGCACAAAGCCGTTATATCTGAATGAGTTGTCAGTGGCGGTTTGTTTTTGTTTTGTATTGGAGCGCTTCACGGTAAGCCGTGCCAAAGTGAAAATACTGGCCAAAGCCTGGGACACTTTTTGCCCTCAGCAATGAGTTCTACCACTCAAATCACCAAGCTTTTAAAGAACCAAAAGCGCATTTCATTAAACTCGGTGGAAATATGTTATAGAGGTAGGCTTTTTGCTTACATCAAAGAAAAGACCTCGTCACCCTACTTTGCATATAGTCAAAGACATTTCAAATATATTATCACTTTTTAAGCCAGAATTCCCTCAGTTCCCTTAAGTTACTCTTCCAAATCCCCAGCTCTCATCCTTATTTTTCCTCCCAAAAACGAGCATTAGGAGGATTGTGCTGGCTATTGTTGATCCCCCTTGGGAGCAAATCCACTTCTGCTGAGATGGAAATCGTCGGTCCCTGCAAAGCTGCCGACAGCACTCTCAATGGAGGTGTCAATTCTCGAGGCCTCGCCATTGTGGGCCGGATAATTTAATTGGAGAGGCACGACGGTGTGTCCCCGGTCGGGGCATTCAAATGTTGTATCGCTAACCCTGTCCCCAGCCCTGGCTCCTCTCCTGCTGGGGAAGATTCAAGATTCAGCTCCCCTCCTCCTCCCTGCTCCCTCTCTGCTCCACTTCGAGTGTGTGTGTGTGTGTGTGTGTGTGTGTGTGTGTGTGTGTGTGTGTGTGTGTGTGTGTGTGTGTGTGTGTGTGTGTGTGTGTGTGTGTGTGAGGGGGAAGGGGGTGGGGGGCAGTATTGCAGGCCCAGGGCCCCTGAGAGGGTCCTTTGTTGGTGGTGGTGGTGGGGGGGCTTGTGGCCTGGCCTCAAAGCCTCGGAGCGGCTGTTCTGCACAGAGGGAAAAGGAGGGGCAGGGGACGAACCTGCGCCGCCATTACCTGCGCATCGTCTCGGGGGCAGGCACAAAATTAGTCAGCA
Organism: Lampris incognitus; assembly: GCF_029633865.1. Taxonomy (NCBI): domain Eukaryota; kingdom Metazoa; phylum Chordata; class Actinopteri; order Lampriformes; family Lampridae; genus Lampris; species Lampris incognitus. The sequence goes on along the minus strand of NC_079223.1, from coordinate 28,881,647 downwards.
GATAATGAAGCTGTCTTTGATTGCAGAGAGAGAGCAGAGGGAGGGGAGACGTGGGGTTGGAACAGGGGAAGGTTAGACGGGAGTCTCCCATGCCCTGTGCGGGGGGCCTCCGCGGGGCATGAGAAGCATGTCTTTGGAGGAGCGGCAGTCGTCAACGGACGCTCTGTTTCTCCGAGATCCTGGCATAGTTTAGGGTTGAAAGATGCGCAAGGGCTAGAAAGGAGCGGGGCCAAAATGCATTCCTTTGAACTGCTGCTGCAGGTGGATGGATCAGGAGGAGCTGCACGAATGAAAATGCCCCCACGTGTACACTCTCCACAACAAACTCTACAGCCCCTTACATTAATCTTTTTTGTCTTACTAAATTATGGGAACAGAAAAGCTTTGAGAGAGATACAGATATGCACACACCAGTATACTCTGGGGATGCACACACACACACACATACACACACATGCATTACATACAATTTAAATGATTTTGTCCATTACCCTTGTCGTTTAACCAGAGCAAGCGCTGCTGCCTCGCAGCAAGAGATCCTGGGTTCAAACCTACCTGAGGCTTCCTTGGCCTTTCTGTGTGGAGATTGTGACAAATTCAGGGTTTGTGTAAATAATGTACTTGACAAATGAAGTGATTCCACTCCCACCAAATCCTAGTTGGAACTTTTCACATCAATCACGGGTTATTTTGAACTCCTCGGTGAATGCATTGCTCCCTGGCAGTGCGAATGTGGTAACAAATGCTAAACGATCAATGTCTTGAAATTCTTGAACCTTGAATCTTTTGTGTAGTGAACATCTGACATTTCGAGCCCGTGAGCATCTTTACTAAGGTTATTTTTTTGTCCCTTTCTCTCCTGTGGGTCTGTGCGGGTCTGCGTGCATCCATGTGTGTATCTATCTCAGTGCACAGTTGCCACAACAACCCGTGCACTTCATGCTTGGCGTCCCTCCAAGCTTAGACAAAGCTGTGGTCGAGCGGACCAGGCGTGTGTCCACCAGACCCATTGGGGGCCACCACAGCTGACAGAAACACAGAGAGAGACCCGCCCCCTTGGCACTGCCCCTCACTTCTTCCACCCGTTAGCCTGCCCGCTGCTTTGTGCCCGCTCCGAAAACAGGAAATTCCTCCCGGCTCTACTTCAAGGTAACATCCCCCACCAACCCCACTTACCCTTTTAGCTTCTTTTTTCACAAAAGCACAAATGCATGGACACACATGCACTCAGACACACACGCAAACGTGCAACTTGTCAAGGCAGACTTTGAGGGAAAACTGGCACTGGTTGCAAGTAAAGCACAGCGTCTCTGTTCACGTCACATTAAAATGGTAGAACCTGAAGTGTCCTCAAGGTAGACGTCAGAGTAGGCAAGTGTGGACGGGTGTGTCAGGTGACTGAACATTAGGCATATGGTGTGCCATTCACCTGTGTATATCATGTTGAACTGGGATCAGGCATCTGTCACAACAGTGACACGTCACCTTGTGTGCATACCTGTTGATAGCTGTGTATGAAAGATCACATCGGACTTCGTGTCATGTCATCTTGCGATGTGGCCCACCGAGCTGTCAGAGCTAACAAATGTTTTCAAACACCTGATAGTGATTCCTTTTTGATACCGTATCATTGATTAACTAACTATCTATCTATCTATCTATCTATCTATCTATCTATCTATCTATCTATCTATCTATCTATCTATCTGTCTATCTGTCTATCTGTCTGTCTGTCTGTCTGTCTGTCTGTCTGTCTGTCTGTCTGTCTGTCTGTCTGTCTATCTGTCTGTCTGTCTGTCTGTCTGTCTTTTCCTGACAGCAAGTCAGGGCAGGAAAGCCTGCACAGTATTGGCGAGCGCTCAACTGAAAATAGGATTCTCATAATGAAGAGTATCCAATAATTATCTCAACCGTGATGTCATGAAGGTGGATGAAAGAGAGCGAAATCTAGTTTGGACTGGGGCCAGGGCCCCCAACCTCTTAATGAATATGACCTCCGAATCCTTCCCACAATTCCCTGGGTTCTCATTCCCACTCTTGACACAACTGTGCTCCCCTCTTGCATAAAAAAGGGGGGGGGAACCTACAGTGCTTAATGATTCCAAGGACTCTGGGGTGAGCTCCAACTCTAATCAATGAACCCCATCTACAGGGAGTCTGTATCCCTGGTGACGCTGTTGCCAAGACAGTCGTGCTTGGAGGGGTTCTGCATCAGAGGGTTGTTTTTTGTTCTTGTTGTCATGATGTGAAGTGTTTGGCCGAATGGGCGCTCTTCTTATAAAGTTTTACCCCTTCACCGCATGCCCTCTTTTTCTGCTGAGAGAGAGAGATTAAGAGATGCAGACGGTGTATTCTCTATGGAAGGGTAGACATGATGAAAGAAAGTTGGGAGAAGCAAACAAAGAGAAAAGAGATGGGTAAGGGTGCCACCAAACAGAAGATGGACGACAAAGGAAGTGGTGTTATTTTTATTTATTTATTTTTTCTTAATAGATGGTGAGAACTGGAGAGAAGTGGGTGAGGTAAAGGGATTGAAGAGAGGAGTTAGAGGTGGGTCCAGAGGAGTGTCTGGCCTTGCTGTTCCATCCGCTGAAGTATTAGAGGAGATGAGGAAGAGGGACATCACTACAGAAATAGACACATCTTCCTAGACGTCTCCATTGTCCCCTAATGTCCTCAATAATGTGACGATATTTTGGGCATGCTTATTGATTTCATAAGATATTTACACACAATAAAATTGTGAAAAATGAAAACCACTGTTTTGTTTTAGTAAATCACACGGTCACTCTTGGGGAAAAGTGCAAATGGTTTCTGGTTTATTCTCTCTCTCACCCCCCCCCCACGCTCAAGTCAAGTCAATTTTATTTGTATAGACCATTATCACAAATTACAAATTTACCTCAGTGGGCTTTTCTCTCTTTCACACACGCACACACACACACACACTCTCTCTCTCTCTCTCTCTCTCTCTCTCTCTCTCTCTCTCTCTCTCTCTCTCTCTCTCTCTCTCTCTCTCTCTCTCTCTCTCTCTCTCTCTCTCACACACATACACACACACATGCGCGCGCAATCTTTCTGTCTCACTCTATCTTTATTTTTATTTTCTGTCCTTCTTTTTAATCTGTTGTTTTTTCATGTTTTGTCGCTTTTCCCCTCAGCGTTGCTATTTGATTGCTTCAGTTCTGTAGATCCCAAACATTTTTTGCCGAAGGCACTGTGGCGCCTAAAGCCTCGTGATGGGATCTTTTAAGAAACACTATCTACGCAGCTCTCCAAAGTCGATTTCATATGGGAGACTCACTCGCCGATTACCTATTTCGAAAGCATCAAACCAGAAGCTCCCCCCCCTTTAAGTTAAGAGCCGAAAAACAGAGAAGGGTGAGCTTTTTCCACTGCTCTTCTCATTGATGAAATGTTGCCTCTCCCTCTTCAATTATTCAGGCCGTTTTCATTGGAGAACTCCCAGTGGCACCCGGTGAGATTTGCATCCTGATTTATTTGTCATATATCCTTTATATCTCTAAATTCTTTATACCTCTCCCGTGGCCCCATGCATCTTTCATGGCCTCCTCGGCGGTGTTCGCGGGCCAGATCCAAACACATTTTACACGTCACGGTGCAGCTGTAGCTCGCTCATTTCACCTTGGGTGTTGCAGGGTGGATGAAAAATTCATCGTCTGTGTCGTTAAAAAACTTTTTTTTTCTTTCTCCATCGCACCACCAAATGTTGGCTGTTGTCGGTGTCAAGAGTTCCCACCGAACACAGGTGTCTGTTTTGTTTTGTTTTGTTTTTTAACCCTCCTGCATCTGTTTCGATGAACTTTGAAAATGTGTAAGAGAAGCATCTGCCTGACCTGGATAGGCTTTCTTTTGTCGAGGATAAGTGATTGACACAAGTAGGTGAATATGTAAATTGCTTGTGGATGTTGCCATAGGGCAAGCCGAGCAAGGTAAAGTCACAATTATTTATCAAGAGCTTTTAACCAAACAATTTTTTCTCACACTTCGGGTTTTATTCAGTTCGGGTTTGCCAAAAGAAGTCATCATCCTCAGAGGTAATTTTTCTCGGTCACATGATCAGACGAGACGATGGGGGGGGGGGGGTTAAGAATATCTTGGGAAGATTGCAGCGTCCACCTCTATAAAGATCACACTTGGCAGAATTTAAAACCAAGACGTCTTTATTTTCAGCTGTTGGCCACAGCCACACCGTACAGATCGCCATTAACTCAACAACCCACCCGTGCAAAACAATGAAGAATAAGAAACCAGTGAGCCAGCCCCCCGCTCCACCAACCCCAGGCATGCACATTGACTGACACAACATGCACTCCCGTGATTGGCAGAGAGTCGGGGGACGACAGATCGACTCCGCCAATCAGCACACCCAACAGCACAGAGCCACTGCAATACTCTCACCATTTCACCCTAGTTGTTCATCAGTTGCAGTGACGAGGACCATCTAGTCATCTGTTGGGGGTCGATTTCTGTGGGTGCAAAGATGGCTGATTAGTCCAGTCTGCGCCCTGAATGTTCTTTGGCAGTGTGGGCATGGGATAGTGGGAGTAGCTGGAGGGTTGCTGGCACGGACTTCCCTGGCCTGCCTGTAGCTCTCTGCTGCAGCAATCCTGGCGGCCTCACATGTGTTTGCACCATTTTGGACAGCTGCATGCCACTCTCCTCTGGACAGAGCTTTCTGTTCCCTTGTGTCCTAGTTGATGGCGAAGGCCTTTAACGAAACCTTCAAGGTGTCTTTGAAACGCTTTTTTTGACCACCGTGGGAGCGGTTGCCTTGCTTGAATTCGCCATATAACAGTTTCTTTGGGAGCTGGTGGTCTGGCATGCGAACTACGTGGTCCGCCCAATGAAGCTGTGATTGCATGAGGATGGTGTGTGTATACTCGGCAGTCTTGAGCGAGTAAGGAACTCTGTGTCAGGGATCTTGTCATCCCACTTTATGCCAAGAAGTTTTCCGAGGCATGTGGTGTGAAAGCGGTTAAGTGTTTTTGCATGGCGTTTGTAAACTGTCCATGTTTTGCAGCCATAAAGTAGTGTGGTGAGAACTATGGCCCATCCATCCATCTATCCATCCATTATCTGAACCGCTTATCCTGCTCTCAGGGTTGCGGGGATGCCGGAGCCTATTCCAGCAGTCATTGGGCGGCAGGCGGGGAGACACCCTGGACAGGCTGACAGGCCATCACAGGGCCAAATATAGTTTTATAGTTGTTAAAATGATAATCTTGGTGTCAGTTGTTTTCTAACAGACATACTAACATCATTAATATCTCAAATGGGTATTTATCTTGCCAGACTATAGAGTTTAAAAAGGGGGAAAAAAGTTACCCGATACACATTAATTTTTGTCCCCTGGGTGATGCCTCTCCTGTTCCACACATTCTTGTGGAGTCTGCCAAAAGCAGTACTTGCTTTAGCAAGTCGTGCGATCATCTCTTCATCAGTGGTGACATATCTGGAGAGAGAACTGCCTAGGTAAGTGAATTTGTCAGCCGCATTTAATCGATGCCCATTGATGGTGACGTTGGGTACATTGTATGGCTTGCCTGGAGCTGGCTGATGTAGTACTTCAGTCTTTTTTATGTTGATGGTGAGGCCAAAGTTGTTGCAAGCCTCTGAGAACTTATTGACACTATGTTGCATGTTGGCTTCGGATGTAGCGTTGAGGGTGCAGTCATCAGCAAACAGAAGATCGTGGATCGTTGCCGTTTTAACTGAGGTTTTTGCTCTAAGCCGCTGAAGGTTGAAGAGAGAGCCATCAAAACGGTAATTGACAACAATGTCAGTGTCTTCCTCTCTGAAAGCATCTGACAGCACGGCTGAGAACATAAGGCTGAACAGGGTTGGGGCAGGGACACAGCTTTGCTTTACTCCGTTAGAGACAGGGAACATTTCAGTTGCAACTCCGTTGTCTTGGACTCTGGCTAGTATGCCATCGTGTAGCTGTCGTACGATGGTGATGAACTTTTTTGGACATCTGTATTTTGCCATGATTCTCCAAAGGCCATCTCTGCAGACAGTATCAAAGGCCTTGGTCAGACCTGGTTGACAAAAGTGGAGTACAGGTCAACATTTTGTTCCTGGCATTTTTCTTGAAGCTGGCGGGCAGCAAACACCATGTCTATGGTCCCACGTTCTTTCCGGAATCCACACTGACTCTCAGGTAGAAGTCCTCTCTCTAGGTGTGTGAGGTGATCTAGTAAAACTCTTGCAAGCATCTTGCCCACAATGAACAGCAGGGAAATTCCATGGTGGTTATCACATGACTGGCGATTTCCCTTGCGCTTATAGAGGTGGATGATGGAGGCATCTTTAAAGTCCTGAGGTACTGTTTCATTTTGCCATATCAGATGAAACAACTGCTGAAGTTTCTTTGCAATCGCAGGCCCTCCTTCTTTATAAATTCCAGCTGAGATGGAGTCTGAGTGAGGCGCTTTTCTGCTTGACAGCTGTCCGATTGCCTGAAGTGTCTCTTCCATTGTTGGAAGGGTGCTTAGCGTCTCATTAGATGGAATTTGGGGTAGTCAATCGATGGCTTCATAGTTGATGGTAGAAGGACGATTCAGTACATTGTTGAAGTGTTCAGCCCATCTTTCAAGAACCTTCTCTTTGTCTGTGATTAGTGTTGTCCCATCTGCACTAAGGAGCGGGGATGAGCCAGTGATGGTAGGACTGTAGACTTCTTTCAGGCCATTGTAGAAGTTTTTCATGTAATTTCTGTCTGCAAAGCCCTGTATCTCATCAGCATTGTTGCTCAACCATGAATCCCGCATTTGATCTAGTTTTCTTTGGATAGAGCTGCGGATGTTCCTAAGTGCACCTGTCTTGGCCGTTGACTGGGGGTCTTCAGTATGAAGTTTGTAGGCGCAGCGTTTCTCTACCAACAGCTGGTTTATCTCGGTGCATTTTTCATCAAACCAGTCTTTTGTGTTTCCTTGTGGAGGGGCCTAGACACTTCATGGCTGTGTTATACACTGTGTCACGAAGTACGGTCCAAGCAGCCTCCACATTCTGGCTATCCAGCATTGTAACCTCCAGTGGTTCCTCCAGAGTGTCTGTAAAGGACTTCTTGATGTCATTATTCTTTAGTTTGCTGACATTTAGACATTTTTGTGCTTTCATGCCTTGTGGGCATCTCTTGGCTGGATGTGGAGATTGACTTTAGAAACAATGAGGCCGTGATCCGTCCAGCACTCTGCCCCACACATAGCCTTTGTAACTCTTATGTCCTCATCCTATAGTGTTGAGTAAACCAATCTTAAGACAGTGTTTCCTGCGTAATAATCTTTTCCCAAATTTTCCCGAAAATTAAGTGTACAAGTCAATCTTTATGATGTGACCAATACTTCAATGATGTGATGTGACTATAGGAACTTTTCTTGAAAATAAAACATACATCCCTGATAAAATGTGCTTCGCTATCACTTGTTGTTGGCTTTATGGGGTTCCCTAATGGTAGTTTGAAGGTGGTCATCCTATGTACACAACCACATGGGTCAATTTTCCAAGTCTGGGAGAATAATCCATACAAATCCTAGAAGGTTGAATCAGTTCATCTGGATACGTTTATTGACAGAAACGTTTCATCACTGAAACGTTTCATCAAAGTGACATCCTCGGACTGAAGAGGTCACTTAGATGAGTGATGAAACGTATCTGTCAATAAACGTTGTATCCAGATGAACTGATTCAACCTTTGATTTTCTTACCTGGATTATTGAGCATGTATCAAGACAACTCACACAAGTGCTTTTGACTGACCCTCCTGCGCTGCTATTGGTCAAAGAAGGAAGTGATCATGGTTCCAGAAATAATATGTCAGAAACGACGTGATCAGCTGATGATAGGGCAGGCGATCAATTTTCTATTTTAACCCTAACCTTAATCCTTCGACATGGCAAGTAACCCTGAGCTTAATCACTACCTAACTTTAAACCTAAACGTAACCACTACCTAATTCTAACTACTGTCACTGTATTTGCCATACTAGTGTACTCACCCGCCATGATGACTTACGAGGGACAAAGGTGCCCCCCCCACATCGTAGCCAATTAGTATTGTGGCTAATTAATACAGACATAATCATCGGCTGTTTTTCGCTGTTCCAAGCAATTGTCTATTTGGTTGTTTCGGAAGTTGATGGGGTTGAGAAGTTTTTTATCTCATCACTAGGACATGATGGCTGATGCAGGAATGTAAGAGGGAAGTCACATTCAAGGCGCCTCATTCGATAGATGCCATTCCATTTATTTGTACTGTTGACAGAAAATAGAAGGAAAAGGCAAGGAAATGAATTTGCTTAGGATGTGGCATTGCTTTGGATTGGAGTCACAACAGACTTTTAACCCCTGACCCCACATGAGTGTAAGGACAAACATAAACATGTGGTGTTGCGTTTATTGAATTCTAAGTTTGGCCTGCATCAAAGTTATTCACACTTGCCTGGGAAGCCATAAGGAAAAAACATTCCCAACTGATTAATTTCCTGGCCATTATTTCCTCACCCATGCCTCTGTTGACATTTCTGCCCCTCTCCAAACTGCTTTGTATCTAGTTATTTATTTATTTAATTTCTCCTACGTGAAGGCAAACTTAAGCGCTACGTGTGTGTGGGGTAGGCTGCAGCATCCCTGCGACCCTGAGATCAGGATAAGCGGTTTGGATAATGGATGGATGTGTGTGTGTCTGTGTGTTGGGGGGAGGGGGGGGACACAGGCCTCTAGCCCTGCATAGGAGCGCAGGCACGTGGAGACAGATTGCGGTGCTGGAATGCACCATTGAGCCTTGCAGCCTCCATCTGCTTGGGCAAACCGTGGATTGATGGGGGTTGGGGGTAAAGATGGAGGGAGAGAGGAGGAGAAAGGAAGCAGAATGATGGAGTGGTTATTAAATATACAGCAGGCAGCGAGGAGCATGTTCCTGCGTTTTGACGGCACATCACTTCTCCGTCCTCTCTCCTCTTCTTGTCTTCCCTTCTTTCCCAGTGGCCTCCCTGCGATGCCCTTGGCTTATGAGACTTTTTTCATCTGTTGTCTTTCTTCCATCTGTTCTTTTGTCTTCCTTTTCCTCCTCACGTTTCTTTCACCTGACTCTTCTATTCCTTCCCAGCTTTATTTCTTTTCATCTTTTTTCAACTGCTTTGATTTTTATTTAGCCAATCATTTGTTTCTGCGTGGTTCCTTTCATTATGATCATTCTTTCGTCCTTTTTTTATTTGCCTATCTCTTTCTTTCTTTCTTTCTTTCTTTCTTTCTTTCTTTCTTTCTTTCTTTCTTTCTTTCTTTCTTTCTTTCTTTCTTTCTTTCTTTCTTTCTTTCTTTCTTTCTTTCTTTCTTCCTTTCTTTCTTTCACGATCCATGCCCTTTGTTGCATTAGATTTGGCATCGTTTATTGGTATGTGAGGCCATCAGTGTAGGATGAATCGGGGATGAATCTCACCACAGGATATAATGGGACATGTTTTATTAGAATCAGAGTCTGTGGCAGCGGGCGGTGGGATTCCAGCTGACATGAATTGAGCCCCAGCTAACTCCTACGTTAATTCATCCCTTTATAGGGCGAGTCGGGTGGTGGCGTGCACGAGCGTCATCCTGGGTTTTGTGACAGCTCGCTAACACAGCTCCCACAGAGGTGTCGCGACTGCATTTTCTCCCCTGTCGTCCATCTAATTCACACGTTCACGGCGTACACTCAGGAAAAAAAAAAGGATTGTAAAACATTGTGAAAACATCTGCGGATGAGAGTAGTACCATGGCTTGGCAGGCTGGGGGGGGGTGGGGTTTACAGGATGTGTGTGTGTGTGTGTGTGTGTGTGTGTGTGTGTGTGTGTGTGTGTGTGTGTGTGTGTGTGTGTGTGTGTGTGTGTGTCCTTCATTTTGTTTCCCTCACCGGGTCAGGTCATCCGTAGTGAAGCCTGGGTTCCTCTCATCGCAGCAGATTCCTTCGTGAGGATGGAAGGAAAGCCAGCCTTCTGTCACGGCATAGCTTGCTCTGTGGTGTTGAGGGTGGTGGGGGGTAGGGATAACTTGGGGTGGGGTGGTGGATAAGAGGGGTGTTGGAGTTGGGGGCGGGGGGGGGAGTAAAAGTAAAGCAGTCTGACTGGAAAACCGTGTTCGGCTATTTTTAATTCATGGGATACCACCTGGCTAATGGCATTTTTTGATCCGCCGGCTCTCCGCAAGCCCAGAACAGAACTTGTTTCAAATAATCAGCCCCCCCCTCCTCCAAATGCGTTCAAATTATTCATGTGGCCTGCATTACGAGTCGTTGATCAGAATATTGGACTATTGAAGTGGTTAAAAAAAAGTCAGGTAACGCAAGTATCCAGAGTTGGCAATCCAAACATGTTGGATTTTGGGAAAGGAAAGGCAAAGAGTTATTTTGCTTGTAAGATAATTTAAGCAACCTGCATTACTGTTTAAATAGTAGAACTAAGAATATATTTTTATCACTCATGTAAGAGACCTATATCGCTTTTATGTGTTCTCTTGGGATAATGATGCAACAAATAACTCATTTAAAAATGTGAAATATTACCACAAAGTGTTGCAATTCCACCAACCGAACACAAATCCAACAAATACTTGTTCCATAACCTCATAGTTACCCATGAAATGTAATCTTGTAAAAATATGATAAATTGAAAATTCTGCCTAAGTGGATCATAAAAACATGGTGATGTCAACATTACAGGAAATGTTAACATAGTCATGAACTTACAGTAACCAGTACACCATAGATATTATCAGTCACCCATTGATTTCCTGTGGCCCTAAGTAGTGATGGCTTCGGATAGCTTGAGCTTAAGATAGCACGAAACCATAAAAGGCAGATTGACCAAACATAACATCATATGATTATATGAAATATTGATAAGAGTGGTCTCTTCTCCCATCAGGCCTTTAAGTGGACAACTGACCAGCCCCAGCTGGACTCGAGGAACGGATCTAATGTGCCAGGGAGTGCATGAAGTAAACAAGGGGGGGGAAACACTGCAACAACCCAGCGACCAGGCTAATGCATTGTGCTTTCTCGGGTACGTTTTCATACGTGATACTTTGTTTTATTTAAATGTCAAAGTTGCATGTGCCCTACGTTAAAATAAACATAGATAAGCTGAAGCAACAATGTGAGCTGGGAGTTTTTCCGTGGCTTTACGGATTAACTGTGCCACTTAAAACCCAGTTTTCTACAGCAGTTGTCGAGTCTTTTCAAACTGAATTATGCAGCTAACTTTTTGCATTGACTTGCCTGGCTATCTAAGAATGCTCTTAATAGGCTTACACCAGAATAGGAACAGTTAGACATACAGACAAACAGAGAGAGAGACACAAAGATGGATGCACAGATAGATATCGATAAGTATATTAGTTGCAGCAACATATGAAATGTGCGTTGGTTTCTGCACAACTTAAACAGCCTATCTCTGGTTGACTACATGTGGCCTCACTCATGCTTAGAAAGCTGGAAAACAGTTTTCAGAGGGGGGGGGGTGCGTCAGTTCATAATAATGAATTATGACAATCTACAAAGATGTGGAATATGATTAAAAAATCCTGCTGAAGAGTGTACTAATATACACTAACATACTTAGCTGCATATGTTGTGTAAGTGCACACCTCCATAAGTTTACTTCCAGGCACTCATAATAATGGCCCCATCTGATATTCTGTAATAAACTTTGGCGATATTTTTCTTTTTCTTTTTTCTTTTTTTTTTACTCACACACACTAATTTGCAATGTTCAACAAAGATGTTTTACCAAAGCTGTGTTATCTTGATTAACACTGCAACGAGTATAAAATCACATTTAATGAAAGATAAAGTTATCTGCTCAGGCGATTCCAATATCTGTCTAAGCAATTATCCCAGCTGTTATCAACGTAATATCAAAGCCAGAGCAATTTGAAACAAATAGATAGATAGATAGATAGATAGATAGATAGATAGATAGATAGATAGATAGATAGATAGATAGATAGATAGATAGATAGATAGATAGATAGATAGATAGATAGATAGATAGATAGATAGATAGATAGATAGATAGATAGATAGATGATGGATGGCTAGATGGGTAAATGGATCAAGAAAAAAGAATGACAGCCTTTTTTTCTTTTCTGGCTGGTGACTTTACAGGTGGTGGCCCAGTTACACAGTGGTTAGCGTGGTCAGCTCACAGCAAGACAGTCCTGGGTTCGAGTCCCGTGGTAGTCCAACCTTTGAGGTCATACCAGGTTGTCCTCTGTGTGGAGTTTGCATGTTCTCCCGGTGTTTGCATGGGTTTCCTCCAGGTGCTCCGGTTTCCTCCCACAGTCCAAAGACATATAGGTCAGGTGAATCAGCCACACTAAATTTGTCCCTAGGTGTGTGTGTGTGTGTGTGTGTGCCCTGTGATGGACTGGCGGCCTGTCCAGGGTGTCTCCTCCCTCCCTGCCTGCTGCCCAATGACTGCTGGGATAGGCTCCAGCACCCCAGGACCCTGGTTGGGATAAGCGGCTTGGATAAATGGATGGATGGACTTCACAGCTTAAACATTTCCCACTGAGTTTGTATTGCTGATATGATACGTCCTACAGCCATAACACTTATTCAGCCTTTTAGGGACAACGTCCACCTTGCATTCACGCAAAAACACGAAAACAGCCGACACTGAGCTCAAGTTGTGACGGCTGTTGTTCTTCTGTTCTTCAGTGACAACAGTGACAGAGGCCTGGAGCAGGAAGGAAAGACAACCCCTTAAACTTCCCAAACTGCAGGATTCATTAAAACTGCGCGCATATTCCAGATGAGAGCGAGGGGAAAACAGTAGTTTTTAACAAGCATTAAGTTGGTGAGGAGAGTACAGCATGTAAGCAGTCTTCCATCAGCTGCACACATTCCTCGGATGAGACGATAGCAGCTAAGACCTTTTATGCAAAGACAAAAGCCTCATGCTTTCAACTCCCCCAGTCGCATGGACGGTAACGTTGATTCCATATTTGATGTGAAGCAACAAACTTGATACGGGTATTTACCAACAAAGCCTTTTCGCTTGTGGGTGGTGCAGTGTAAGAGGATTAGGTTTTTTTTTTGCTGACAGGGTTTAGAGGCCGCAACTGTTGGCTTTAATTGTTGTTCCATTGTCTTAAACACAAGAATCTCACTTTGTACCATGGTATAAATGTTTCTGAAAATCAAAAAGGGCAAGAGTAACTTTAAATAGACACTTGAACACTTCAGTACCCAACCTTGTCTTTCTTTTCACGCCTTTCTCTTTGGGGGTATGTCATTAACTGAACTTCATAATTGAAAGTAAAAAAATATATTCGGTTCAGTCTGTAACAAAATGTTACAAAGTGGAAAAATATATCTTTAATCCAATGCAATAATAGTTATCTCAAAACTAATGCAAAGTAGCTCCATATTTGTGTATGCTATTTACTCTGTGTGTGTGTGTGTGTGGGGGGGGTGTTTGCTTGTTTTTAAATATTAAAAAAAATCAGTCTTTGTTCTGGACCAACTCAGAACCAGACACCCTGATGAAGGTACAGACAGTGTGGTGGGCCACAGCCATGTGATGGCCTGGCGGCCTGTCCAGGGTGTCTCCCCGCCTGCCACCCAGTGACTGCTGGGATAGGCTCCAGCATCCCCCGCGACCCCGAGAGCAGGATAAGCGGTTGGATAATGGATGGATGACTTGTTCAGTTCACAAATTTCCTGCAGAAGTTAAATTATGATCCGATGGATATCGTATATGTCTTTCAAAATAGGGGGGCACAACCAAAATAGTGAATAGTTTCAGGTTGTGGGACTACAACCTGAAATTGCTACAGACCAGTATGAAATGTCATACTACGTATTGAAATGAGAATGGTTTAAAGGTGCCGAAAAAATAACAGATGTAAAACAAACAAATAGATACATACATACATACATACATACACACATACATACATACATATATAGATAAATAAATAGATAAATGAATGAATGAATGACTATCTAATATCAAAATGAATAAAAAGTTATTTAAAAGCAGGTAAAACAAAACATAAAAAATGGTGTACAAGTAAGAGAGGTGGCAGGCTATCTACGATAGCACAGATGCCTTTCTGAATGTAAACAAAGTCACTAGTGGACCTCAGCAGTCGAAGAAAGGGCACCATGCTTAGTTGTGTCGGCGACCTCAACCTCTCAAACATCGGTAGTCAAGAACTCCTGGACTGCGTCTGATGAGCCGATGAAGAGGTTTCTCACTGCCTCTTCATCAGCTCCTTGCAGAAGCATGTGGGCAGGTTGAGGTGGTGAAGAGTGGCAGTTTTTTTTTTTTTTTTACCTTGAGGCAAAAAGCAGGCAGAGGAACCAGTTGGTTCAGCAAGGAGCAGCCTTACCCGCCCCAGTTCCAGGAAGGCCCTTACTGCTGTGATCCATTATTTAGCAAGCAGCACAATTAGCCCCTGTCTGGCTATAAGCTATAAGACAGAATATATCTACCAAAGAATGCACAAGCCTCTCCTACCCCCCGAACTCCCCACCAACCTTCGCACACCACCACTTATATATTTATTCTGCACGTTAATGCGTTAGAATGGTATCGACGTAGCTTTTATCCCTTCACTTATTTATCAGGGCTTTGAGTGAGTTTGTTTAGGGGCTGTTTAGTGAGGCATTGTCATCGTCGTCGTCGTCATCATCATCCTCAAAGTTACAATGATGGGATCCATTCAGTTTGCTCATCTGTCTCGATGATGTAATGATATGCCGGCGAATTTTCTACAACGCCTTGACTGCAAAACACACTGAAAAACCTGCTGACCTCACTGACCTGCCCAGGCACTTTGCATTGATTGGTAGAACGTGGCTACATTAGTAGCCAAGTACATTTAGGGACAACAGGATGACCGAGCAGTTTGCACATGCTGCTCCCAAACTGGAAGGCTCAAGTTTGACTCCCTGTGTGGCCATACGTTGATGTTGAAGTGTCCTTGACTTAAACTTCTGCAGCTCCACTATCTGGCTGATCCAGTTGATTAAAAGAATAGAATATATTAAGTTACATAAGGTGCATGGGTACGATAATCAAATCATGAATATGCCATCATAAAACAGGGTGATAGCCTTATTGCTTGAATAATTGAGGTTTTTGAAACAAACAAATCTTTCCTCATGTCAGAATGGTCAGTCATTAGTATAGATTGCTGCGTAACCTCTGATGTTAATATTATTATTTGAATTGCCAGTTATCATTCATAATCCATATTAGTCATAATATGGATTATATAATATCCATAATCATAAAAGGGATGTATTTTCAGTTGTTTAGACCAAAGATAAATACCGCTCTGACACTTGTCCATTTTCAGAGCTTTGAGTGCCAAATGCCGTACCAGTAAATGTAAATAATTCAACCCAAATTAGTCAACCTGCCATCTTTAAATAGCAAAAGGACATATTCTGACAACTGGTGAGATTCGGCCTTTGTATTCTTTGTTTCCTCCAATTTATTCATCAGTCTGCTCTGCAAACTTTGTCTTTGGTCATGGTATTAGGCCTCGGGCGAGTTTTTCTTTCTCTCGTGAAGTGGGATGAACATTTTCTTTGCTCTTGTCCTCTGTCCCATTTATTACTTTTTTTATAGTTTGTAATTTATCAGAGCATCATTTTATCTTAATAAATGTTAATTTGATGGAATGGCGACATAAGAGCCCCTCTCCTCCCCCTCCCCTATCTGTAATCTGCTTTGATATCCTGGATGTCTGGCAGCAAAATAGATTGTCTTGATATATGTATGGCAAAGCTACTTCTAGATTTCCTGCTTGGAGAGTGATTTGTTTCAATTAGATGACAAAGTTGAGTACACAAGTGAGGAAGTTAAACTATAGTCGAATGAAGAAACAGAATCAGACTCTGGCTGCATCCCTTTTTTCAGCTTCCAGGGAAATGAAGCTCAAGTGGTTCAAACCATTGAGTTATTTGCGTCTATAGCTCTTCCTGGCTGCCATGCTTTGTGAATGTAGAATTCAGGACTCATCGTAGCCTCAGGTTTCCCTTGCCAACACAAATGAGCTTTATACCTTTTGCATGTCAAACAGTCATCATAATTGGCATGCATATTTGAAATACGTTCAGTCGTGCAAGATTGATGCCCGAGACCCTACTTTGTGAAATCGGCGAAATACTCCCAACACAAGTGAGGGCTACTTTTAAGATGAAAAGACATCGCCTGGTCTAAGTACTACCAGTGATCTTTTTTAGATCACATGCTGATCTATTAGCATAAAACTAAATTCTCAACATAACTGGCTATCATTAACATGAGGTATTCTGTAACAAGGTTGTTAGTGAATCCAAACTGCACACACCAGTGCCCCCCTGGAAGGTGTCATCATAGCACCGAGTCAGGTAGCTAATTAGACCCCCCTCTTCAATGAGGGGGTAGGATTGGTGGGCTTCCCACCCTTCCACTTATCCATCCCTTAACCCTTCCCCAGTTGATCTCTCACAAGACCCACCTTCCCCCTATCATCTCCCCTCCCCCTTTTGTTATCATTCCTCTATCCCCCATAACTGCAACACAACCCCTCACCCTTTTTACCTCTTACCCCTGGCCCTAGTTCGGCTAGTTGGGTATGTCCACTGGGGATGGATGATCAAAGCCACTGGGGTCCCCATGGAGGAAATTTCCAGAGTCGGGATCTGGGGTTGGGACATTTAAACAGCGCCCCCCCAACTCCCCCACCCCCCTGGACCAGGGCTAGGCTAACAGGCCTGGGATTATGTTGCAACTGGGTGTGACTCCAGAAACAGGGAAGCCCCTGTGTGTAATCTGGTTAATGAGGTTGGGCATGTAACCCGGGCTGTTTGCACCTTTAAAGGGTTCAGATGAGGCTGGCGTGTCGGTTACCGTGGAGATGAAAGAAGCCATTGGATTTTCATGAAAAGGGTGAAAGAACTATGACTGGTGAAACATCTGTGGACTAGTAAGGGCGATGTCAAGCGTATTGAAGATGACAGATGCATCACAAAAAAACAAAGTGCTCTCCAGGGGCTGGCAATATGGTGTGTGTGTGTGTGTGTGTGTGTGTGTGTGTGTGTGTGTGTGTGTGTGTGTGTGTGTGTGTGTGTGTGTCTGTGTGTCTGTGTGTCTGTGTGTCTGTGTGTCTGTGTCTGTGTGTCTGTGTGTGTGTCGCATGAATGCTCAGAAGTATGTGTCTCTTGTTAAGTGTTCCTAGCCTTTGAAAATGTGTGCGCCTTGTGTAGGCCATGGCACATTTGTGCCTGTGTGTGTATCTGTGTATTTATTTCTTTATTTATTTCTTCTCTGGTCTGTGTGTGTTCTGTCACGTCAGAGACATGACAGGCGCGAACGCTGATTCGCTCTGGCGTTGGTAGCGTCTGAAAGCGCCAGGGAACCGACCAGGAGCAAATGATATTCATTGGACTTAAACGCTCGGGTTGGCTGGCCGGCGTTGTTGCGACCACCGGTGTCATGTTATATTATGACCTGAAGATGACAAGGAAAGGGTGGACAGCACACACAGACAGAGACAGAGAGAGAGAGAGAGACAGAGAGAGAGACAGAGAGATAGAGGTGACTGCTAAGCTGGGGTCATTTAAAGCCCCACTCCAAAATATATTTTAGCTGCATTGCATGTCAGATGTATTGATTAAGAATCTCTCATAGTCGGATTCATAAAGAATAATTTTACAATTTTGGCTCATTTGAAGTAAAATTTTAGAATTATGTTTTATTTATAGAATTATTATTAAGGATGTAAACAAACCACACAACAGGGTTTGTTTAGTAAACTAAAGGATGGGGGGGCAGATTGTGAAACAGAAACTGACAAATGCACCAAACATTTTTAAAATTTATTTATTTGTTTATTTATCCCCCCCCCCTTTTACCCCCAATTGTATTCAGCCAATTACTCCACTCTTCCGAGCCATCCCGGTTGCTGCTCCACCCCCTCTGCTGAGCCGGGGAGGGCTGCAGACTACCACATGCCTCCTCCGATACATGTGGAGTCGCCAGCTGCTTCTTTTCACCTGACGGTGAGGAGTTTCCAGGGGGATGTAGCATGTGGGAGGATCATGCTATCCCCCCAGTTCCCCCTCCCCCCCCAAACAGGCGCCCCAGCCGACCAGAGGAGGCGCTAGTGCAGCGACCAGGACACATACCCATATCCGGCTTCCCATCCGCAGACACAGCCAATTGTCAAGTCAAGTCAATTTTATTTGTATAGCCCAGTATCACAAATTACAAATTGTGTCTGTAGGGACGCCCGACCAAGCCGGAGGTAACACGGGGATTCGAACTGGCGATCCCTGTGTTGGTAGGCAACGGAATAGACCGCTACACTACCTGGACGCCCCACATTTTTATTTTTTAATTTGTAAGAGCTGCAACCTTAAAATGCAGAGAAAGCTTTTGTGATATAATTCATAAAAACCACCATCCATTTCATTTATAAAACATAAATATAGCGATTGCGATGCAGCAGGGCGAGCCATACAGAATGTACAGTCTGGAGCTTCAACCTCTGAGAGGATTTCCAACCAGCAGACCGCCTTCAACAGTTACATGGCATATGGAAGTAGTTTACATTTCCCCTCTTTGTTTCTAATGTGTGTCTTTTTATGAGTCTAACTCTTTCCGTTCTGTCAGTGCACACACTGTGCGTGTGTTTTTCAGTGCGGAACAAAAAAATGGGTTTGGGGGTTTATTTGAAGTATCTGGTATCTTCTGCATCTTCTTTCATGCCTAACCTTGGCCTCCACAGTATAAGATAAGAGTGTATTATGTTTTCAGATCTGATTACACATTTATTAGGCTGCGGACAGCGGGGTGGTGCACAGCGCCAACAAAGGTGATGATTCCAAGTGTGCCAATATTCATTTTAAAGGGGAGCATCGCTCAATCGAGGAGTATGCTATTCCCACAGTGTAGTATGATATCAATATGAACACCGAGTCTCTCCGAAAGCTGAACACAGGAGAACTAGAACTGTGATATATTCATAAATAAAGTGTAGAGTAGCTGTTGAAGATTTTCTGCCCATATGATCTTTGCTCTACGTTAATATTGCCAGTTCAAAGACTGAAAATGTACCTTTTATGCCCCCATGTGCTATCGCTATCACCTTCCCACATCCTGGGTATTTATTTTCATTGGAATAGCTCAACAATTTATCCCATGTGACATTGCAAGTTTCAGTCTTGTCTTTCTAACTTGGGGAGAGCTTTTCAGTTTCACAAATACTGATCAGTAAGTCCCCAGATCATCCAAAGAATAACATATTGGTATATATATATATATTTATCTTCCTACCTTCTCAGATACACAGCATTAAACCCATCATCACACTCCTGCTGCTCTCTATTTTGACTTGATACACATAGACGTAGGGACTATGTGCAAAGAGAGGGAGAAGGACATATTGAATTAATGAGCGAGAGCTTGGTTGAAAACCAAACAAAAAAGCCACTGTGCCTACGAACAGAAATCTTTATAGAGACTAAACAATAGTGTCAGGCTAAAACAAAGGAGGTGTTTATTGGTTTGTTGGGCTGAATGGTACGTAGATGTTGTGATTGTGTGCTGGGGGGAGGAGAAACAGCTGTGCATCTTCATGAAAACGAAAAGCTGAGGTCCTCCATTGTCAATCCATACTTTTAGCATTGAGCGGTTTTGACAAAGCACCATTATTCTCTGTCACCTTGCTCTGGTAGTCAGATAATGAGGATGTTTTCTTGACGGAGAGGGAGAGAGAGAGAGAGAGTGTCATCAAATAGAACAATGTTATTGTGCAGTCAGTGTGTGGAGTCTCTGTTGCAGGGAAGGCAGAATGAATGGAGTTAGCCCTTCATTTTGTGTGGTGATGCAGATTTTTTTTTTTTCCCGTGGGTTGTTTGTGCTTCTGCCAATGTTGACAGGCTGATTTTCATTCTTGGCCTTGGCTAGACTCGCTGCCAGAGCTTTTGCTGGAGTCCATTAAAGAGTCGCACTGCAAGACCGATCATCCCACACTTAGGCATTCAGATCCAAGCACCTCTGGATTTTGTTGAAGGCTTGGTGGGATTTCAATATGAACGGAGAAGTATCTGTTACAACAATAACGTACATCTGAATCTAGTTATTAAAACATAGCTGATAAGCTAAAATAATGAGCTTCATGAACGCTTTGGGATGATGACATCAATCAAAAAAAAGTCTTGTAGTTTAATAATACTTTTCTTTTTTGAGGTCACTTGAGGTCCTTACTTCTTGTTCCTCTATGCCATAGTTCTACTTTCTTTTTGTTAATTCAACTCCAGAAGGTTTGACCTCTTCATCGCCTCCAAATCACTCAGGTGGATGAGCTAGCGTGCTAGAGCTAGCACCCCCGCTATCCCTCCTTGCACAGTCTGTGCATGGCCCAGCGCTAGCCGTTAGCGCTAGTATTTTCTGCAGTGCCACAGCTGTGCCAGCATCTGTGCTCTGTGCTTACCTCGTCCGCCCCGTTCCCTCTGATAAGCTGCCATCCCTCTGACGGGTATGAATAAAGGACGCAACAATCTGGATAGTCTGTTGCACAACCTGCCACTGGGGACTGAACAAATATCAATTATACATCTTCCAGGATGTACCTTCCCCTTCCTTTGGTTTTTATTTTGCATTGCACTTTTCCCGTGAGATGAGCAAGTGTTGGATAGTCCCATGGCAAGCTTGTGTGGTGGAGTCCTTGCCTCATTAAAGTAAAGGTGCCGATTTCTTTCTTTTTTTTCAATCGCTATTGAGCTTCTCACTCACATGAATCAGGCCTTACATCAGGAATCTTTGTCCATGAAATCAGCTTTCTTAGTTTGTGGAGTAAGTTTCGCTAATAATCAAAAACATTAAGTCCAAGAGTTACCAACAGATATATAAACCAATGGGTGAATTTTAATGGGGAAAATTAAACACAGAGGACTGTGTTAGATGTTAGGTTTTATTGGGAAGTCTATTCTTAGCTCTTAAGGGATCAGTAGAAATAGAATTTCACCACAAAAAAAGCTTTCTTCTTTCTACAAGGCTCAACTCTATAAATGCCTTCCAGTTGCATCCTGGCCCTTGGTGAATTGCTGCAAAAATTGGCATGTGGGCGGGACCATTTTAATGTGGTGTGAGACTGCTAATGGCTTTATGATTGGATAATTAGGGGAAGGTGGGTAATTAGGGGTGTAGTCGGAGCTTGGCTGCTCTGTTGGACAGGAAGACTCCCTGCTGCTAGTGGAGGGGGTGTTTATGTGAGTAAGCTGGTAAATGTGTGTGTTTGGATGTCATTTCCAATGTTAAATGGAATAAATCCTTGCTGCAGTTCAGATACTTTTTTCTTTTTTTTTTTTTACTAACCGCAACAATCGGTTCTAGAGAAACCTGAAGTTTTTGGCAATAGTGAAGCCTTGTGTAAAAAACAATGATAGTAATACTGATACAGAATGAATTTCAAGTCATTATAGCCCTTTTGAAAAAGGGCTAAATCCATAACCAGGATGCATGAAAGCATAAAAACAAGAAAGAACAGTGGCATTAAAGACATGTGAGTTGGGATTTGGCGTTGGATACAGAATACAGTCCTGGGAGAGAGGAAGGCTGACAGGCTATATATTGGATTTGAGCTCTGGTTTGGGATAAAGGGTAAAGGGGACAGGATAAGAATGTAAACAGGTACTAGCTTAATGGTTGTTGAGGAAAACATTATTAGGCCTCTATAGAAATACATACGTTTAAGATGTGTCCAAGAGGAAATTTTTAATCAACTCATAATCTCGCACGATTAAATGTCCACCATACCCATACCCTTTTCTCCTCCAGTATTCCAGGTATTTCACAGGTTTGGCTTCCATTCAGTTTTCTCTCCAACTGAATGGAACCAAATGGAAGAGATTGTTGAAAGGAAATAAAACGGGGGAAAAAACCCACAAAAGATCTCTGGATTTTTATCTAAACTTTGCCTGTATTAAATGGCGGCACGGTGGCCCAGTAGTTAGCACTGTTGCCTCACAGCAAGTAGGTCCTGGGGTTCGAACCCCAGGCCATCCCAGGTCCTCTCCGTTGTGGAGTTTGCATGTTCTCCTGTGTCTGCGTGGGTTTCTTCCGGGTGCTCCGGTTTCCTCCCACCATCAAAAAGAAATGCATGTTAGGGTTAATACTCCTGTCTGTGCCCCCGACCAAGGCAATGGAAAGAAGAACTGGAGTTGGTCCCCAGGTGCTGCAGCTGCCCACTGCTCCTATACAATAGGATGGGTTGAATGCAGAGAACAAATTCGTTGTAAGAGTACAGCGACAAAATAAAATGGCTTTTTTTCTTCTTCCTTCTTTCACATCAGATCACTGAGGGAAATCGATTTGAACAATATCCTCTGTTTTTGCCCGTCATCAAAAACAGTTCCGGTAGTCTGTGAGTCTCATTACGACTAATTGAGCACAGAGAAAACTCACCCTCTCAGCCTGAATGGGACAAACCAGAAGGAGATTTGTGAATGTACTGACTATATACGATGACATCACCCAAATCAAGAGCCACGTGATAGATTGGGGGGGGCTCATATTCCTCTTAACCAAACCATGATTTGGAAAATCCTCCAAATTTTGGCCATTTTGATATTCTGGCTTCTCATTGTAGGAGAGCAGATCTCTTAGTTCACCAGTCCACCCTGCTGCTTTTAAGAGTGTGTTTTTAATCCTTGAGAAAATGACTGTGAAGCTAAACGACTTCTCCCTCCGCCTGTCTTCACCGACTCCAGACATCATTAAGGCAGGGCTATAGCCCCAGGCTGCACATGAACCCCCTTCTTCAAACTGTACACTTAATCCATAATTCCAGCCATCTCCCCTAAATTATTCAAGCAAATAGTGGGGGGAAATAATGGAGTTCACCGAATCTTACTTACACATAAAACTATTTTAATGTTGATTTGAATTTTTGAGGCATTTTCAATGCAGTGGAAAAGAGTGGGGGTGGAAGGGGAAGTGGGGGGCCCCTAAGTAGCACATGTGGCCTCTGTTACCTTAGACCTGGTCCTAGGGCAGTGGGGTGTTGGCAGAGCAAAGGGGGGGGGGACCTCCCTCGTAAACACATTAGCAAAGGGCAAGGGCGGTAAATAAATGATCAGGGAAACAAACACACATGGACATACACGCACACACACATATCCTACAAGGGTTTGTTCATGCAGAAACACTAGAACGCAGATGGATGTGAAGTTACGCAAACAGTCAACAAGAAACAAATGAGTTCTGGTGAGTGAGTTTGTTGTGGCACATTAAGATAAATGAACCATTTTTGAAATCCTGCTTTGCCTGACTACATCTCATGTTACCTTAACAGATATGGCGGGGTCAGCCATCCGTCAACAATTTGTATGTTACTAATTGCATCAACATCCGTAACAACAGTCTACATAGTAGACTGCAAAAGGAAAAAAAAGTATGGCTGGTAATTTTAGCATTCCATTGCATATGTGGTATGAACCGGTATCACAGGAGGCAGATACTTCTGGCAAACTTAACAGAACTCCACTTGATTCATGTCACTTTGACTTCTTAAAAGCTAGTCACTAACACCCACGGAATAAAAGACTGAAACAAGAAACTTACTTTGAGGCTGTTCTCTTGTTTTAGCAATCCTGAAAATAAGAGTAAAAATCATTAAAACTAGAGATTACAGATGTTTGGTATTGGATTTTTGCAGTGAGATTCACAACCTGCAAGGATAGGAGCCCATAGAAGGGCTGGCATCTCTCTCTCTCTCTCTCTCTCTCTCTCTCTC
The DNA here is from genome assembly GCF_029633865.1 of Lampris incognitus. Lineage (NCBI taxonomy): Eukaryota > Metazoa > Chordata > Actinopteri > Lampriformes > Lampridae > Lampris > Lampris incognitus. The sequence goes on along the minus strand of NC_079223.1, from coordinate 28,857,852 downwards.
TCTCTCTCTCTACTCTCTCTCTCTCTCTTCTCTCTCTCTCTCTCTCTCTCTCTCTCTCTCTCTCTCTCTCTCTCTCTCTCTCTCTCTCTCTCCCCCTCCCTCTTGTGTTAATACTTGGTGTAAAAAGGTGAGTGGAGGGTAAGTGGAGCAAGGGCCCAACTCCAAGCCATTGATACTGTATCAAAAAAAAAAGGGGGGGCTGAATTATCATTAATTGGCTTACTTACATAAGCCTTGTGTTGAATCATTTACTTCTTTTGGAGTGGGGTAGGCCATGCAAATTTTAACATCGGAAAAGAATCAGAATTCCCAGATGGGAGAAGGGTGGCTCATGCATAAGTAAAGCGTACAGTACATATTTCCCCTTAGCACTAAAACCTTGCTCAGGGGCTACACTGCAGGATAAGAGAACTCACATCACTGAGCGGTATAATACTATAGGTATATAAGCATATAGAAGCTCTATCCCCTCTACTTAATATGTGCATCTTTGTTGGAGCGAACCCGAGTGGAGAATGCATCCGAGGCGATCTGGGGAACTTGGGGAGGACACACAGGAGAATGTCCTTGGGTCATACACAATAACACACTTGGGCTTATTCCCCTGCTTGTGTTTACCCTCTTTCCCAACCCTGGCTTTCTTACTTATTCTTGTCTTTGATACCGCGCTGTACATGCACATACGTGGACGGAGGTGTGTACACACACACACACACACACACACACACACGCACGCACGCACGCACACACGCACACACCACTCAAACCATCTGGTATTATTTGAAAGAAGCGTTGCTGCTCTTGATGCTGTCAAACCTTTCAGAAAGTAGTGCCAGCAATTTCTGCTCATGATCCATAATCATTGGACAGGTGGCTTGATGTGTCCATGTCGCTGAAGATCTGAGGAAGGTGTTATGCAACGGAAGCATTTCCAGAGTCATGGCCCCCTGTTATTTCCCTGGTGTCCAAAGCTTGTCTCTAGAAACGTATGCCCCTCAGTACCATGTAGTGATACCTCACAGGCAGAGACGAATGACTTTGCAGCTGCCTTTGCTTGTCCCATGATTACCTACACACAGGCCATCAGTGTGTTTGCATTTATTGCCTAACTTGCTAATAATAGGGAGTCCGGGTAGCGTAGTGGTCTATTCTGTTGACTACCAACACGGGGATTGCCGGTGCGAATCCCAGTGTTACCTCCGGCTTGGTCGGGCATCCTACAGACACAATTGGCTGAGTCTGTGGGAGGGAAGCCGGATGTGGGCATGTGTTCTGGTCGCTGCACTAGCGCCTCCTCTGGTTAATTGGGGCACCTGTTCAGGGTGGAGGGGGAACTGGGGGGAATAGCGTGATCCTCCCACGCGCTATGTCCCCCCTGGTGAAATTCCTCACTGTCAGGTGAAAAGGAGCAGCTGGCGACTCCACATGTATTGGAGGAGGCATGTGGGAGTCTGCAGCCCTCCCTGGATCGGCAGAAGGGGTGCAGCAGCGACTGGGATGGCTCAGAGGGTGGGGTAATTGGCCAAATGCAATTGGGGAGAAAAAAGGATTGAAAAAAAACCTTGCTCATAATACCGTAGGTTTCTGTGGCAGCTAGCATTACAAAGTTATGTAGTCTTACAATTTAGAGTTAGCTGGTGGCCGATACATGAGATATATAGCTGGTTACATAACAAAAATGCATGAAGGTTGTTTTGATTTGGTTCAAGAACAAACTAAAATTGGTTGTCCAGGTTTTTGTCCCAATTTGACATAGAAGCTATATTGTATTGTTATTTTTTTCTACTCCTATCTTCTTACCGTGCCCTGCCTGTGTGTCTCTATCTATAAGGGGAGCAAAGAGAGAGAGGGGAAACTAGGGACAGAGTCACAGGAGGAACGAAGTGAAGGTAAGGTGGGAGGAGAGAAGGATGTGATGACTGGGGTGTAAGGAGCAGAAGAGAGGTGGAGAGGAGAGAGGAGCGCCAGACGTGCGACTATTTGACACGTTTCCCAGAATTCCACCGCTGTCTGCCACTATCAACACATTTACCCTCTTTGTCTTGTTTCCCAGAGAGATGAGGTGCAGCACAGGTCTGCCGGAGCGGAGAAGACGCTTCTTCCTGTAGGCGCACTCATCCGGATTCACCCTCTGTTTCTCTCTCTCTCTGTTTCTCACTATTTGTCCATATGGAGAAGAGAGAGAAATGAGAAATGTGAGACTGACAGTTATCTCCCAGCATTAGGGGGTTAATTTAAGTGCATTGTTTTTCACAAAATTATTGAAAGCATATGAGGCCTTGCTGCCTGCCTATCTGACCGGCCTCCTTTCTGACGGCCGCCTTGTTGTTGTTCTGTCTCCTTGTGTGGCTCTTGCCGAGAACTCGCCAGCACTCAGCCGAGTGATGCAGAGCTGTATTTCTCTGTGCATCAACATCTTATGTGTAGTATCAGCATTACTAGCAGTCACAGGAGCAACAGGAAAATCTGACAAAAGCCCCAAACCTGTTTCTTTCATGATCGGCCCATACGTGCAAAAATGACAAACCGTGTTAAGAGGCCTTATTTTGGAGATTGCTTACGTTATGAAGCTTTCTCAACACTCATTTCACTTCTCTTATCATGGTTTTTACTGAAAGTTAATGATCTGGCAAACTTTTAGATGGTGTTGAGATTGATTTGAGGAACTTGGTTGGCTTAAACATCCTTATGCACACTTTCAGAGACACATGCGAGCTGACCACTTGTTACATCTAGAAAACCTTTGACCTGTTTGGAGGTGGATTATTGCCAAATTTGCCAAATTTAACCCAACTTTAACCCATGCTGACCACTTGGTGGTGGTATCCTTTGAGTAAGGGCCTGTTGTGAGGCTGCGCTGATGTTAAGCTAATGTAGCGCGAATTCAGGGAGCAGGAGGGAATCGAACCTGGGTTCCCCGCACCACGGGGGAACTGCGCTAACCATTCAGCTAAAGGGTCCGATTGGTTAGCCAACAGGCTAGTGAGTCTACACATCCGTGGTCGTACACTGTTACATCACTCCTCTCCTTTGGGAAGTGCATCCCGCGCTTCTGCATACCAGCTCCCCTCACACCTCTGACAGCATATGCATCCCACCGCTGCACCAAATGTAGCGCGAATTCAGGGAGCCTGCGGGACCGAACCTGAGTTTCCTACACCACGGGCGACTGCGTTAACCAGTCAGCTAAAGAATCTGACCTGTTAGCCAACGGGCTAGTGAGTCTACACATCCGTGGTCGTACACTGTTACGCTAACATCAGGCTAGGGCTAGTAATGACACAAGACCAGCTTAAGAGATACAGTAATGGAGTAAAAACTGACTTCATGTTGGCTTGTTGATTGATAACATCCATAGTGAGAGTCCTCTGGCTTTGACTTAAGTTACATTTATTTCAATTTTATAAATGCAGACTAACAATGGTACACTTAGTGATGAGTTTGAATTAGCAGAACTCAGTATAGCTGATATAGAGGTGGTCTGTGTGTTTTCCCAGTGTGTTTGCCCATCAACACACTCACACACACACACACACACACACACACGCTAAATTATGCTATACATTGGGTAACATTAAAACATTTTCCATGTGAAGTATTTAAATGCATGAAATGTGCAATGTTTTCAAAAAAGCTTAATTGATTAATTGGTTTATAGATTAACTAATTGACTTTTTCAGTCACAGGACGCAGTCAAGCATTGCAAATAATGGAATGGGAGAGGAAAAGAAAGGTAATCGGGTCAGATATGAATAGAAAGAGGGCTTTTCCAGGGACACAAGTGGTGAAGCTCGGTCGATGTGATCTCATGAAATCAGGCGTCTTTGATCCAATCTCATAAAAACACAGTGAAATCACATATGTGGACTGTAGCCTTTGTCGCACTAGCTGCTCCCTCGCCTGAGCTCCGTCTCTCCTGTCTGCTCTAATGAGATATTCACTGTGAAATGTTAATTACACACACTAAACACAAAGCAGAGAGGCTCCCAGTAGTGACCCCATTCTGATTCAACTTAATAACAATTACTGTGGTTCTTTGTGAAAAGTGGGTTAGAGGGAAATGAGGTTGTACGGTGATGATCAACTCGACTGGCTGAAACAAAGGAAAAGTCTGTCGTCCAAGTCTTATTGGTAGAGTCGAATTACTACGGAGCTATCTTTAGCTTGGAGTTAACAATCAATTCAGATCTCATAACATTGTGAAAATTACAGGAAGACAATGAGTGGTATTATTGTGGTACATTGTCAGTTAGGGTGAAACTGTGATTAATACAGAGTATGCTTGCTTGTGACATAAGTGCACAACTATTGGTATGTGTGTCAATCTTTTGCAATTTCTGAACACGTGTGCATGAATTAGTATTAGAACTTTTTATGTATGTGTGTGAATTTGTGTGTATGAAGATGGATAATGTATATTTATTCAGATAAATGGTCATTACATATCCAGTACGTAGTCACTTGTGTTAATGCAGTTGTACTGTATGTCTCCCTGTGTACTTGACTTTAGCTGTATGGATATGGATATGTATTTGGCTCTATATGTTGCGCAAATGCATGTCTTATTTTGACTGTGTCTGTGTGAGCTGGTGTGTGTGTGTGTGTGTGTGTGTGTGTGTGTGTGTGTGTGCACGTGCGTGAGTGTGCATGAGTGTATATATATGTGCCCAAGTAGGCGTGCTAATTGCCAGCGGAGGATGGACAGCTGATTAAGTCTGTTTTCGCCCATTTGTGTGGGTCTAAATCCCAGCGTATCTCAATGAATCCAGCCCTGTGTGTCTCTGCATGGCAAAGGCCTGCGCTGTTGGCTCAGTCATGAATAACAGCAATTGTTCACCCACTCCCTGTCTATTCCCTTTGTGGCCCTGCCAGCTGGCATGTGGTGCCGCCGACGATGACACTCAACCCCCTTTCCACCAACACCACTCCATCCCATTTTATACCAGCTCCCCTGACCCCCCTCCAACCTATGCCTGTACATCCATAGTCACATGACCCTCCAGCTGTGTCCACATGTTCCTGCTGCATTAGCTCAAATGACACTTTGCGCTTTGATCATAGGCACACATGCACACATGTATACCTAACTGATTTGTGCATGCACACATCAGCACTCACACCTGTGTAGACACACTCTGACACACGCATTTGCACGCACACACGCATCTAGATACACACACAGGCACACTTGACCATGCACCAACACACACATACACACACATGGAAATATCCGTGCATACAAGCACACACACCCAACTCCAAATGTTTGCAACATACATGCACACAGACACCACATGCATGCACACACACACATTCAGACAACATATGCATGCACACAGGTGCCTAAAACACACACCCCGTCCCATCCTCTCAACCCCCAGTCCATTTTCCAAATGATCTCATCAGATTAGCCCCAGATTGCTACCTATTACAGCCCGCTACTTATTTAGCAATTTAGCCAGGGGGAAAATTGCCCCCTGCTTGATGGCTAATTTCAGAGGTGACATTTCACCACATTGGGCTGAGATGCCTGTCGCTGCATAGACAGGGGGGTCCGGTTGTAGTGGAGTCATTAGGACTAAATGATCCCCTCTGACTTGATTCAGTGACAGAAGTCTCCACATTTCAACCAGGGCAGACAGAGCAGTCCAGAAGGTGCTTGGGTAGGGGTGGGGTGGGTAGTGGTGGGGTGGGGGGGCTGTACGTTGCAGCTCTTTGTGCTTCATTGACACCCTAAAACCGGCATTGCTACTTAGCCCTGGGGCTAATTTGCCCTGATTTTGTCTTATTTTATATCAAAGGTTTACATTTTTTTAACTTTCTATGCTGTTACTTATTTAATGTTTCATTTGCCTCCATTTAGCAGTAACACACACACACACACACAAGACACAGAAAATGCTGATCCAGATGCATACTTGATGAGAAAGCCTCCTAACTGCGTGTGTATATTTGTAACTGAGCATGTGTGAGAGAATCGTGATACTAGAGTGGCTGTCTGTCCTTTCACAGAAGCTTTATGGAGCCTTACACAGTTCGGGTTCTGGGGACAGGAGATAACTGGTATTTGAAACGTCTATTCACCCCCCACCCCCACCCCACCCCACCCCCCCACAACACACACACACATGGATCTTAATGGTGTTCAAGGACCAATGATACAAGTGGGC